>NW_027141158.1:0-300000 GCF_036365525.1 Heterodontus francisci | reverse complement strand
ATGTAATCACTCATTGAGACTGTCGAGAGATGGGGAACACACACAGCCACACTGACTGGTCATCATAAGTAGCGAATTTTCACCATCGTTAAACTATACAGGGAGTGATGTGATGTGTTCCCTCAAAAAAAAAGGAATCTGTTTTCTGGAAGGTGATCACTTGGAGTCAAGAACGGTTTTCCATGACTGAAATATGTAAAAAGCAGCTCACAGTCTGCAGAGCCTCAGAACAGCCACTGCGTGTTTTTCTGTTGAACTGAGAGGAAGCACCTGGCGTTGTGGTGATTTCTCTGCTTCTGTTTTTCTTGCCTGCTGCTCTGTAATGTCAAGATACTGCAGCAGCATATTAAAACTCGGAATTTGAAATTACGTTGTTTAAAATCCAAAAGGACAAAGTATTGGGGGAAGCATGTATGGGCAATATCATTAATTCATTGGAAATAGTTGACAGCTTAGCGTCTGCAAATAAACGTATCTCTGATCACAAAGACTGAATCACAGCACAGAATTACCGTAATCTGTGTACAATTTACAAATGTATAACACACAATATCAACAGTCACGACAAATCACTCTGAGTCCAATCCAAGTCAGATACTCCAAAGCATCAATTCTCGCTGTGGTTTTAATTTAAAATAGAAGATCCCATGAGATGTTGAGGCTGTTTCCTGTATAGGTTAATGAAGCAGGAATACTGTTAAGAATCAAATACAATCAGGAGGTTTGAGCCTATGTTAATGTAAAGCGTTAACTCGCTGTGATCCGATCACTGGAAATGCAGCCTCTGTCAATGTCAGTGGTTAACTTGCTGTGATTCAATTCAAAGAGGGGATCTGAAGGCAGAGGGTTGCTTCAATAATGTGCCACATTATATCACATTTAATGTCAGCCTGATTTCTTTGGGAGTGAAAGTAGATCTGGGCAATGAAAAGAGTCTCAAGAACTATAACAGATCAATAAATTTATATTTTTATTTAGAGATACAGCACTGAAACAGGCCCTTCGACCCACCGAGTCTGTGTCACCCAAATATGCTACCCTACTATATACCCAAATACCCACCTGCACTGGAGGCAATTTACAACAGCCGATTAACCTATCACCTGCAAGTCTTCGGCTGTGGGAGGAAACCGGAGCACCCGGCAAAAACCCATGCAATCACGGGGAAAGCTTGCAAACTCCGCACAGGCAGGACCCATAATCGAACCAGGGTCACTGAAGCTGTGAGGCTGCGGTGCGAACCATTGCGCCACTGGGCCGTCCCTAAGCTGCCACAATAGAGTTATCACAGGTAGAAAATTCTCAAATGATTAATTCCTCCGTATCTCACTTAGAATGAAACAGAAACTCCCCAGAAATGGACATTTAATCAATGAATTCCACAAACTGCATTTTCAATCTCGACAAATATGATTTCAAACAAGGTAAAGACCGCCATAACACTGCCACAAACTGTTTGGTTTCTATGGCTGTATCCGGTCTTTTTCCAAACTGATAGACTTGTCCCCCCAAGGTGTGTTTTGCAAATATCACAGACTGACAATTTCAGTATGAGCCATGGGTGTTGACCGCAACAGGTTGTCAGAGAAACATGAAACACACGCACAGCGTGGTGGAGATTGAAGATATGTGGGTCAATCTCTTGTATCTGTGAAGAGCTAATCAGTCCTGCAAACAGTGGCAATTACACATGAACAGATTGAAAATTGTTACACTAACCAAGGAACTTGCAGAAACCACTGATACTCAACAAAGAACAGATTTAAATTATATTACACGTGCAGGATCTGCACAGAATTTCTCAAATACTGAAGGGAATGCAGTATAAAAGTAGAGAACTGAGGATCTCTCTGCCAACACTGTCATTTTCTGATATCCCTGTTATTAATGTGTTACTCAGTCAACCTAATGAACATTGACCATAAGTCGGAAAGTGCTGGAAATACTCAGCTGATCTGACAGCATCTGTGGAGCCACAGTTAGCATTTTCGGTCTATGACCTTTCATCAGAACTGGAAAAGGTTAGAAATGTAACAGGTTTTTTTTAGAAAGTGAAAAGAAGGGGGCAAGAAGAAATAAAGTTAAGATGTGCGATAGGAGGGAGGGCAGGTGAGATTTTTTTAAATTATTATTCATTCATAGGGAGTGGGCATCCCGACCAGACCAGCATTTATTGACTATCCTTGATTGTCTTTGAGGTGGTGTGAGTTGCCTTCTTTAACTGCTGCAGTCCTTAGGGTGCAGGTACACAAACAGTGCTATAAGGAAGGAAGTGCTGGAATTTTAATACTGCGGCAGTGAAGGAATGATGGTGTTGTTCTAAATCAGGATGGTGAGTGGCTTGGAGGGGAATATTACGGTGGTGCTGTTCATATGCATCTGCTGCCCTTGTTCTTCTAGGTAGTATGGGTAGCGACTTTGATATGTGCCTGGTGTGTTGCCACAGTGTACCTTGTTCTTGATGCACACTGCTTCCACTGTATGTCGGTGGTGGAGGGAGTGAATGTTGAAACTGGTGAATGGGTGCCATTCAAGCGGGCTGCTTTGTCCTGGATGGTGTCGAGCTTCTTGAATGTTGTTGGAACAGCACCCATCCAGGCAAGTGTAGGTTATTCCATCATACTCCTGACATGTGCCCTGTTGATGGTAGACAGGCAGTGGGGAGACAGGATATTAGTTATTTGCGGGAGAATTCCTGGCATCTGACCTGCACCTGTAGCCACAGCGTTTACCTGGCTGCTCCAGTTCAGTTTCTGGTCAACGGTCACCCACTGGATATTGATAGCGGGGGATTCAGCAATTCTAATACCAGTGAACATCAAGGGGAGATGGTTAGATTACCTCTTGTTTGAGATGGTCACTGACTAGCACTTGTCTGGTGTGAATGTTATTTGCAACTTATTAGCACAAGCCTTCATGTTCTCCATGTCTTTCTGCATATGAACACAGGCTGCTTTAGCATATTATGAGTTGGTGTTGAACATTGTGCAATCAGCAGCGAATATCCCCACTTCTGACCTTATAATGGAGGGAAGGTTATTGAGGAAGCAGCTGGAGATGGTTGATCCGAGCACACTACCCTGAGGAACTCCTGCACTGGTGTCCTCGGGCTGAGATAATTGACCCCCAACAACCACAACCAACTTCGTTCGTGCTGGGTACCACTCAACCAGCGGAGAGCTTTCCCTCTGATGCCCTTTGATCCCAGTTTTGCTGGGGCTTCTTAATGCTATACTCAGTCAAATGTTGCCGTGATGTCAAGAGCAGTCACTCTCCCCTCACCTCTAGAGTTCAGCTCTTTTGCCCATATTTGGACTAAGGCTGTAATGAAATCAAGAGCTGAGTGGCCCTGGCGGAAACCAAACTGAGCGTCATTGAGCAGGTTATTGCTGAGCAGGTGCCGCTTCAAAACACGATTGATCACCCCTCCCATCACTTTGCTGATGATCGAGAGTAGACTGATAAGGCGGTAGTTGACCATGTTGGGTTTGTCCTGCTTTTTGTGCACAGGACATACCTGGGCAACTTTCCACATTGCCAGGTAGATGTCAGTGTTGTAGTCATAATTCAACAACGTGGCTCATCGTCTGGCTAGCTCTGGAACACAAGTTATCAGTGCTCTTGCCAGAATATTGTCAGGGCCCTGAGCATTTGCAGTATCCGGAGCCTTCGGCTGTTTATTGATATCAGGTAGAGTGAATAAGATTGGCTGAAGACTGACATCTGTGATGCTGGCGACCTCAGCAGGAGGCCGAGATGGATCATCCACTCTGCACTTCTGGCTGAAGATGGATGTAAATATTGCAGCCTCGTCTTTTGCATTGATGTGCTGGGCTCCACTATTAGTGACGATGTGGATATTTGTGGAACCTCTTCCTCCTGTTGGTTGATCATTTGTCCACCAACATTCGCGACTGGATGCGACAGGACTGCAGATCTGTTTCAGTTTTATTGGACCTGCACTCATCCAGACAAGTGAGTGGGAACAGTATGAAGAATGATTTTTTAACAGTTAGCTTGTCGGTTTAAGAGAGTACACGAAGCTTGTGGGAGGGGGGTGGAGGGGTTTCATATGAACTGTGGGAAAAATGGAGTTCATCGACCAAGGTACTTGCCTGTTTTCTCTACAAGTTATTATATCTGGTGTGTCATGTGGCTGGAAGTCTTGCCTGTTTCAACAGGCTGAATTTTTCAAGCCTTTTGGCAATAGACTGGGAGTCAGGAGGACTGGCAATATGGGTGGGGAAGGCGTCGGTTTGGGAGCTAATCATGTGTTGTGGAATTGTTTAACTCTGTCTATCACATGTTGCTTCCATTGTTGGGTAACCAAGTAGTCCTGTGTTGTAACCTCACCAGGCTGACACCTCGTTTCAAGGTATGCTTGGTGCTGCTCCTGGGAAGCCCTCCAACAGTCTCTTTGAACCAGGGTTGATCCCGTGGCTTGATGGTAATGGTAGAGTGGAGGATATGCCGTGCCGTGAAGTTACACATTGTGGTTGAATGTAATTCTGCTGTTGCTTATGGCCCAAAGTGCCTCATGGATACCCAGTTTTGAATTGCTAGATCTGTTTTCAACCTATGCCAGTTAGCATGGTGGTATTGCCACACAGCGCAATGGTGGGTATTCATAAAATGGAAAGACAGGACTTGGTCTCCAAAGTTACCGTGCGATGGTCAATCATAGAGTCATAGAGTTATACAGCACAGAAACAGGCCTTTCAGCCCAACGTGTCTGTGCCGGCCATCAAGCACCTAACTATTGTAATCCCATTTTCCAGCACTTGGCCCGCAGCCTTCTATGCTATGGCGTTTCTAGTGTTCATCTAAATACGTTTTAAATGTTGTGAGGGTTCCTGCCTCTACCACAGCTTCAGACAGTGCATTCCTGACTCCAACGACCCTCTGGGTTCAAATTCTTTTCCTCAAATCCCCTCGAAACGATCGCCCCTTACTTTAAATCTGTACCCTCTGGTTACTGACCCCTCCCCTAAGGAACATGTGTCTTTCAATCTAACCTACAAATGCTCCTCATAATTTTACATGCCTCAAACATGCACCGCCCCCACCGCCCCCCCCCCCACACACACACCCACAGCCTTCTCTGCTCCATGGAAAACTACCCGAGTCTATGCCGTCTCTCTTCATAGCTGAAATTCTCCAGCCCAGGCAACATCCTGGTGAATCCCCTCTGCAACCTCTCCAGTGCAATCACATCCTTTCTCTCGTGTGGTGCCTAGAACTGTACACAGTACTCCAGCTGTGGCCTAACTTGCATTTTATACAGCTCCATCATTATCTCCCTGCTCTTACATTCTGTTCCTCGGCTAATAAGGCAAGGCCTTCCTAACAACCTTATCTACCTGTGCTGCTGCATTCAGTGATCTATGGACAAGTACACCAAGGTCTCTCTGAGCCTCTATTTCCTCGGGTCCGATATCCACATTATAGTTCCTTGCCTTGTTATTCCTCCCAAAAATGCATCACCTCTCAGGATAAAACTCCATTTGGCAAAGAACCGCTCATCGCACCAAGCCATTTATATTGTCCTCTAATCTAGAACAAAGAACAAAGAACACTGCAGCACGGAAACAGGCCATTCAGCCCTACAAGCCTGCGCCGATCTTGATGCCTGCCTAAACTAAAACCTTCTGTACTTCCGGGGACCGTATCCCTCTATTCCCATCCTTTTCGTGTATTTGTCAAGATGCCTCTTAAACGTCGCTATCGTACCTACTTCCACCACCTCTCCCGGCAGTAGGTTCCAGGCACTCACCACCCTCCGTGTGAAGAATTTGCCTCGCACATCTCCTCTAAACCTTGCCCCTCTCAACTTAAACAATGTCCCCTAGTAACTGACTTTTCCACCCAATGTTGGGAAATGGCTTCTGACTATCCAATCTGTCCATGCCATTCATAACTTTGTAAACCTCTGTCATGTCGCCCCTCCACCTCCGTCGTTCCAGTGAAAACAATCCGAGTTTATCCAACCTCACCTCATAGCCAATACGCTCCAGACCAGGCAACATGCTGGTAAACCTCTTCTCAACCCCGTCCAAAGCCTCCACGTACTTCTGGTAGTGTGGCGAACAGAACTGTACGCAATATTCAAAGTGTGACTGAACTAAATTTCTGTACAGCTGCAGCATGACTTGCCAATCTTTATACTCGATGCCCCGACCGATGAAGGCAAGCATGCCGTATGCCTTCTTGACTACCTTATCCACCTGCGTTGCCACTTTCAGTGACCTGTGGACCTGTACGCCAAGATCTCTCTGCCTGTTCATACTCCTAACCGTTCTGCCATTTACTGTATATTTACCACCTGCATTAGACCTTCCAAAATACATTACCTCACATTTGTCCGGATTAAACTCCAGCTGCCCAAGTCTCCAACTGATGTATATCCTGCCGTATCCTCTGACAATCCTCATCACTGTCCGTAACTCCTCCAGCCTCTGTGTCGTTACTAACTAGACCAGCTACATTTTCCTCCAAATCATTTATATATACGACAAACAGCAAAGTTCCCTGCACCGATCCCTGTGGAACACCGCTATTCAAAGCCCTCCATTCAGAAAAGCACCATTCCACTGCTACCCTCTGTCTTCTATGACGGAGCCAGTTCTGTATCCATGTTGCCAGCTCACTTCTGATCCAGTGTGACTTCACCTTTTGTACCAGTCTGTCATGAGGAACCTCGTCAAAGGCTTTACTGAAGTCCATATAGATAACATCCACTGCCCTTCCTTGATCTATCATCTTCGTCACTTCCTCAAGAAACAAAATCAAATTAGTGAGACACGACCTCCCCTTTACAAAACGATGCTGCCTCTCGCTAATAAGTTCGTTTGTTTGCAAATGGGAGTCAATACTGTCCCGAAGAATACCCTCTAATAATTTCCCTACCACTGACGTAAGGCTCACCGGCCTATAATTTCCTGGATTATCCTTGCAATCCTTCTTAAACAAAGTAACAACATTGGCTATTCTCCAGTCCTCTGGGACCTCACCTGCAGCCAATGCGGATGCAAAAATTTCTGTCAAGGCCCCAGAAATTTCTTCCCTTGCCTCCCTCAATATTCTGAGGTGGATCCCATCAGGCGCTGGGGACTTATGCACCTTAATGCTTTGCAAGACACCCAACACCTCCTCCTTTTTGATAATGAGATGACTGAGACTATCTACACCCTCTTCTCGAGGCTCATCATCCACCAAGTCCTTCTCTTTTGTCAATACTCATGAAAAGTAGTCATTTAGTCCCTCGCCCTTTTCCTCTGGCTCCACACATCGATTCCCTTCTCTGTCCTTGAGTGGGCCAACTCTTTCCCTAGTTACCATCTTGCTCCTTATATATGTATAAAAAGCCTTGGGATTTTCCTTAATCCTATTTGCCAATGACTTTTCTTGACGCCTTTTAGCCCTCCTGACTCCTTGCTTAAGTTCCTTCCTACTGTCTTGATATTCATCAAGGGATTCGTCTGTTCCTAGCTTTCCAGCCCTTATGAAGTATTTCTTTTTATTTTTGACAAGGCTCACAATAATCCCCGTTATCCAAGTTTCCCGAAAGTTGCCAAACCTATCCTTCCTCCTCACAGGAACATGTGGGTCCTGGATACTAATCAACTGACGTTTGAAAGATTCCCACATGTCAGATGTTGATGTCCCCTCAAACAGCCGCCCCCAATCTAAATTCTTCAGTTCCTGCCTCATAGTGTTGCAATTAGCCTTCCCCCAATTTGGCACATTTACCCGAGGACTACTCTTATCCTTCTCCACAAGTACCTTAAAACTTTTGGAATTATGGTCACTGCTCCCGAAATGCTCCCCTACTGAACCTCCGACCACCTGGCCGGGCTCATTCCCCAATACCAAGTCCAGTAAGGACCCATCCCTAGTTGGACTATCTACATATTGTTTCAAGAAGCCCTCCTCGATGCTCCTTACAAATTTTGCCCCATCTAAACCCGTAGCACTAAGTGAGTCCCAGTCAATATCGGGGAAGTTAAAATCACCCACCACTACAACCCTGTTACATTTACATCTTTCCAAAATCTGTCTACATATCTGCTCCTCTACCTCCCACTGGCTGTTGGGAGGCCTGTAGAAAACTCCCAACTTCGTGACCCTTCCCACTCCTGAGCTCCACCCATATTGCCTCGCTGTATGACCCCTCCGAAGTGTCCTCCAGCAGTACAGCTGTGATATTCTACTTAATCAGAAATGCAACTCCGCCACCCCTTTTTCATCCCCCTCTATCCCGCCTGAAGTTTGTAAATCCTGAAACATTTATCTGCCAATCCTGTCCTTCCTTCAAACAAGTCGCTGTAATAGCAACAATATCATAGTTCCAAGTCCTAATCCAAGCTCTGAGGTCATCTGCCTTACCTGTTATACATCTTACATTGAAACAAATGCACTACAGACCGCCAGTCCCGCTGTGCTCAGCAACATCTTCCTGCCTGCTCTTCCTCTCAGTCTTACTGGCCTTATTTGCTAGTTCCCCCTCATTTCTTCCACTTGCTGTCCTACTGCTCTGGTTCCCACCGCCCTGCCACACTAGCTTAAACCCTCCCGAGTGACGCAAGCAAACCTCGCAGCCAGGATATTAGTGCCTCTCCAGTTTAGATGCAACCTGTCCTTCTTGCACAGATCTCACCTATCCCTAAAGAGATCCCAATGGTCCAGATATCTGAAACCCTCCCTTCTACACCAGCTTTTCAGCCACGTGTTTAGCTGCTCTATCATCCCATTTCTAGCCTCACTGGCACGTGGCACAGGGAGTAATCCCGAGATTACAACCCGATAGGTCCTGCCTTTTAACTTTCGACCTAACTCCCTAAAATCCCCCTGCAGGACCTTTTCACCCTTCCTGCCTATGTCGTTGGAACCGATGTGTACCACCACCTCTGGCAGATCACCCTTCAACTTCAGAATGCCCCCTGTCCGTTCAGAGACATCCTTGACCCTGGCACAAGGGAGGCAACATGCCCTCCTGGGGTCTCTTTCACGTCCACAGAAGCGCCTGTCTGTGCCCCTGACTATAGAGTCCCCTATAACTATAGTTCTTCTGTGCTTTGTCTCTCCCTGCTGAAAAACAGAGACATCCGTGGTGCCACTGCTCTGGCTACTGCTGGTTTCCCCTGATAGGCCATCCCCCGCAACTGCATCCAAAACGGTATACTTGTTAGAGAGGGAGATATTCACAGGGGATTTCTGTACTGACTGCCTGCCCCTTCTCGCGGTCACGCCTCTATCTGCCTGCACCTTGGGTGGCATCACTTCTCTAAAACTCCTGTCTATGACGCGTTCTGCCACCTGCATGCTCCTAAGTGTCCTGCGGTCTGTGAGGAGCTTCAATTGGGTACACTTCCTGCAGATGTCGTCGTCTAGAACGCTGGAAGCGTCACGGACCTCCGACATCTCACAGGTTAAGCACTTCACCCCTCTAACTGACATTTCTAGCACTAATTAATACATCAATTTAAAATAAGTAAATACTTATTAAATCCTTACTAACTTGTTGTAATTAACTATATGGTCCCTAGTGCTGGATGCTTACTATAAATATTAAATGCTAAATACAGTAATCTCCTCCCTCTGGTTTCGTTACTCTACTTATTTGTTAATTAGGCTTTTAATCAATTTTCATCAATGTTTTATTTTCAAATTCAGTAAAAATGCCCTGCCAGCCACTCAGGTCACAGCTTTCCTGTGAAGTCTCTTTCATTGTTTTTCACCAGAGGTAGATTTTTTATGCTTATCGTCACGGAAATCCGCCCTCCGAATCTTCTCCCAGTCAACTGTGCTCTTTGGAAGCTCTCGGCCCCCCTCACTCTGAGGACAGGTAGGAAATGAAAGGAGCTCCTCACTCCCTCCTTACCGAACTTCCTCAGTTACCAAACTTCCACTGTAGCACTCTAATGCAACCCAAGTGAGCACTCCAGTACAAACAAAGTCAGCACTGTAAGATGGCTCACTTTTATACGGACTGACTCCAGCCCCTGAAAACTGATTTAAGCCAATTCTCTAATTGACATGTGAAGCTGCAAGCAGAGCCTCAGTGAACCCTGTTTAAAGCTTCTCCAACCCTAACAGCAACTGTTAAGTTAATCTGCTAAATAAAATACAGATTAGATTTAAGATACAATTAACCCTTAATGATCCTCAGTTCCCAAACTTCCACTATTGCACTCTATTGCAACCCACGTCAGCACTCCAATGCGAACACACTTAGACTTGTTTGTGGTTTGCAGCAACTGAATGGCTTGCTAGACTAGCTCAGAGGACATTTTGTGAATCAACCGCATTGCTGTGGGTCTGGATTCTCCTGTAGGCCAGACCGGGTTACTGCAGCAGATTTCCTTTCGGAAAAGACTTGAGTGAACCAGATGGGTTGTATCAACAATCGACAATAGGTTCACGGTCATCATTACACTAACTTTTAATTCCAGATGTATGAAATAACAGAGATAGCACGGATTAAAAAGAAAATGGAGTGCTAAGAGTTGTAGTAGAATTACATTGTATTACTCCAGAGAGGGTGTTAATTGCAGTGAAATGATAAGCTCCATCCAAAAGCAAAAGCATGCAAAACTGACCCATGGTTAAAAATAAAATGAAATCAAATAAATAAAAAAAACTAATGGCAGTCATGATCTGAGATTGTTGAACACGATGTTGAGCCCAGAAGGCTGTCGAGTGCCTAATCAGAAGACGAGGTGCTTCCTTCGAGCTTGTGTTGAGCTTCACTGGAGCACTGCAGGAGGCCAAGGACAGAAATGTGGGTGTGAGAGCAGGGTGGGGAATTCAAATGGCAAGTAGCCATTGACAGGCAAATGGAGAAGGTAGCGACTCTTCGGTGGGTGAGTGAAGGCATCAGGAGCTGTGTTTTAAAAGTAAGTACTTACTGTTTTACTTACTGTTTTCCTTGTCTTTGAGTTTCTTTTGGCGCCGGAGGAACCGGAAGCTGGTCGGCAGCGAGGACTCCTGGGTAGGTATTTTCCTTAAAGGTGCGGAGCTCCGTGGACTCGGCCTCATTTCCCGGCGGAGCAGCAGGAGAAGGTAGCGACTCTTCGGTGGGTGAGTGAAGGCATCAGGAGCTGTGTTTTAAAAGTAAGTACTTACTGTTTTACTTACTGTTTTCCTTGTCTTTGAGTTTCTTTTGGCGCCGGAGGAACCGGAAGCTGGTCGGCAGCGAGGACTCCTGGGTAGGTATTTTCCTTAAAGGTTGCGAACCTCTCAAGTCGTTTTTGTTGTCCTTTCAGGTAAAAGTCAGCCTCAAATCCAGTGTATGATGTCTGGAGGTGGATCACAGACTGATGTGTTATTCTGTCTTAAATCTGAAGGAACGGCATAAACTTTCCCAACAGTGTGAACACGATAATTGTGCTTTGTTTTACGATATAAACATCACTTTATTTTTTTATCAACCATCATTTTACATTGTTTTGAAATAACTAGATTTGGCTTTTCTCTTTATTTTGTCTGAAGGTGCGTGTTTTCTGTTTAATTAAAATACCAAACAGAATTGATTTCGGATCATTTCTCTGTCTGTACAAATACTGAGATATATTACTCCGCATGTAATTACCAACACTGTTACAGAGATGAAAACCATTGCTTATTAATGAAGAGTTTATGTAAAGTTCGTTTTGTAACCGATTCACTTTTCCATATCCTGTTTAAAAAGGTTTAGAACACGTCAGGTGACAAATAAATGGTCTGTCTCTTTAATCTTCATTTAATGTAACTTCTTCCTCCACCACCACATACTCGATATGGACAAATTACTGCAGTTTCTAATGTAAGTGTTGATGTACAATGGGAATAACCTTCAAAAATAATTAAAATGATTTATTCAATGTTGCAGTTGGAATTTGTGCCTTTGTCAATATTAACGACTGCATTGTGGTTCAAGGACTAAATATACACCAATTTCGAGATACAATATAATGTTTTCCTGCGCTACACTATCCCGGAGTATGGTGGGAGAGCAGGAGAAACTGGTCAGTAATTCATGCGTTTTTGCCGTCAATTTTAAACATTTCTGTTAGTCATCAGCAGAGCGCAATTGTTACTCTGTCGGGAGAGCAGCTACACCATGCATTACTCTCCAGAAAATTGTGATTTTTGTGATTCGTCGGCTTACTGAAATACCCGTATCCACCAGCGACGGCGAACAGCATTTGAATTGAAAACGAATTATGCTGGAAACACATAACAGCTGAGATATCATCTGTGGCGAGAGACACAGGACCAGCTTTGAACGTTATTGCGATTTCGTCAGAAATATATATTAGTCGAGATTAATTACTTTTAGCAAATACAGAATCAGGGAAAAAGGATGGACTGGAGAGAGTAAAAGAGTGAAGGTTTGTGTTAAGATGGAGGCAAGTGTTATGAAATGAATTCCGCCCCCTTTACTCTCTCTTATCTATCTCCCTGTGATGTGCTGCACTTTATTCTCTCAACCCTCACATTGTCATTAAACCTGCTGACAATGGAATCGCTGTTGTTGTTTGTTGTAAAGACCTCTACCTTGGGGAGCCTAAACACGAACTCTCTGACATATCGTTCCACTTCCCCCAGACCATGAGTCCATCACTGAACATCATGTCATCCTTTCCCATATTATCTTTGAACTCATTTCCTCTTGAGATCTTCACCCCGTGCCTGTGACCGTGCACAGCCCCTTCTAAATCCTCCAAACATCCACAAACAAGGCTACATCGTAAGACTCAACATTTCAATCTGTTCCTTTCCGATGGATCTTAACTCTTTCCATTGCACTTTCTCCCCTTGTCTTCTTCTGTCGCCATCCACGATTTTAGCTACTCTGGTTTCCGGGCCATAAATGGTTCCTTTTCACCATGGACATCCAGTCCAACACTGTAAACGAGATATGTAGATTCCTTCAACTACATCCCACCCCAGGCCGTCCAACCACTCTACATTTACATCTCTCACCAAGATGTTCATTCCCTTTAAACTTCTCTTTCTCTCTCGAGAGCATGTAATTCTCTTAAAACTCTATCTCTCACTAGGATGATCAATACCTTTAAAACTCAATCCATTCAGGAAATTCGGATCCCTACATGTCCATCCCTCATCAGGACGGCCATACCCTCAATATGTCCATCTCTTACCAGGATGTTCAAACCATCTGCAACTTAGCCCATTCAAAATATTCAGGTCTGTACTTTTCCGTCCCACACCGGGATGTCCAGTCGCTTTACAGTCCATCTTTCACCAGGATGTATCTTCCACCTACACCTGTATCTCTGAATAGGACGTGCAGCCTTTCTGTATTGCAATCCCTCGCCTCGCCATCCAGTTGTCTGACACCTTTACATCCCACCAGCACACGACATCCTGTTTGGTAACATTGATGACTATTTCATTGTAGTTTCCTGACCTCATTCTCAGCTGAAAGGAATTAACTTTGCTTCTAGCTGCCAGCCCTACTTTACCTTTACACGACCCATCCCCAATTCGATTCCTCGAAATCTTATTTCTAAAACTGAGGATCGGCAGGTAGCTCACAGTGTCTATCTGTAGCCACCAACCCAGAGACCTAGCTCGATTATGCACCCCACCTCTCCCATCCTGCTTCGTGTCAGGTCTCTATTGCCTTCTCCAGGTATCTACATCTCTGTTACAGCAGTTCCAATGATGCCACCTTCCACATCATCATTTCCGAATTGGCTTCTGTCTTTGATCGGCTGAAGAGTTCCCTTCTTCAGGCACGTAACCTGCAATTCCACCCTCATCCCTTCTCGTCACCACCAGAGCCATGATCCAGTTAGCCTTGTCCTCACTTGCCACAGCAACACTTACATATTCAACAGTTTTCTGCAATTTCAGCCGCCAGCGCCATGTGACGACGAAAGGCATCATTCCCTCCCTTCCCCATTCAACAATCCAAAGGCACTATTCCCTCTGTCAAGCTCTTGGTTAGTTCTCTGTCAATCCCAGAATCACTCCTCTTGCAACAAAAAACATCTCATGCAATGGTTGAATGATGCAACACCTGTTCTTTCCCCTCTTCCCTTTTCACAGAGAGCATCCCAAACATTCTTTCTGGATGAAACAAGCATCTAATTGTACCTACTTCGAACTGAATACATGGTATTTGTTACTCACAATGTAGTCTATTCTGTTGAGAACAAACGGCGATTTGATGAGGCTTCAATGAACACGTCAACTTTATATTAGCACTTTTCAGCCCTGAAATTGCTCCTGTATTTTTTAATAGCGGGTATTTGTAATGGACGAGCAAGTTGAATTGGAGGAAGTATGGGTTCGTGCTCGGTGTCCGGATCCCCTATTGACTCACGGCAGTAGCAGTTACCCTGGACTCAACCTTCCTCTTTCCTATCATGTTGGCAGATATGTGGTCCTCTTTGACAATTATTTCATATTTCCCTCCCACTGCCATGTATCAGCAGCCAGACCTGAAGCCCACACTGAGAGATGGCTCTGCCGTGCCAGTCACTGCACTGTCATTGTGCAGCAGAATTGGAGACCACACCGAAAGCTGACCACGTGGTGCCTGGCATTGCATGGTGAAGCAGCGAGTAACATGTGAAGTCTGAGAACAAGTGATTAAATATTGGTTGCATTGAAATGCTACTCAAACCCCTTCCTCCCACCCCTGCACCAAGTGACCCACGAAGATGATTCTTCCCCTACATTTAGGTCAAATCTCCACTGCACCTGGACAGAGAAAATCCCTGCATGAGGCATTCCCACGCCCACACACTGTGAGGGCCCTAAGTTATTACTAAAACATTTTGCACAAATTGACATGGATAAATGTTTGACTAATATTACGTTAATAAATTGCACTCAAATTAATATTCATTCATGTGCCACCTAATAGTGTTCCCTTGAAGGCTGGTATTTTCTAATTATAGAGCTGCCCCTTTTAATTCAGCGTGGTGGACGCTTGCAGCTGTCGTAAAAATGGTACTGCAGATATTTACAACCAGCATTTTCGGCGGTGCGACCGAGAATGGGACTGGCTTCAGGTTGGTGCATCTGGACTACATTGCTGGTGCGTGCATGGGCATGGGACGAGGGTCTGTCAAGGGCACAGATGTACTTCCCTCTTGAAAGAGGACACTACCTGCAGCTGCCGTAGCGCCAGTCTGATCCCATGGGGCTGTGCATTATCTCTCACTGATCTGCATGAGAGAAAACTAAAGGACACCACTGATCCGACCCAAGCTCCTCTCCATTCGAACCACTAAATCTGTCAACGCTGCTTCACTACTTTTCGAGGCTGGACGTCACTGTAGAAACCAAAGCCCCAATAGCAGCAGGTTGGGTTTCAATCAAAGCTGGCCTTGGTGGTTACCAGGGCTCTTGCATAGTAAGCTTCCGTAGAGGACAACACATTCTTCATAAGAGAACACAGGCAACTCGTTCCATGAACAGGAACGTCCGGGTGCCATTCAGAGACTATTGGCTCCTCCATAGTCTCATCCATGATGTTGAAAGTCCTTGACAGGTTACCCACGCAACCGTTCTCTGCTGGTACTATTCCAATTTCCTTTGCGTGAACAGCCAGGCATTGAATTGGTATTCCCCACACTCTTCAGCAATGTTTGGGTCAGGGCGCACTCGCCTGCCTCCTCTGTCCTCTACTGTGCCTTTCACCACTACCCGTGCTGCTCACTTGCAATGTGAACTTCACCCTGCACAGACTGTGCTATCTCACCATCATTCCCATGCATTGTGCTAAATGCTGAACTGGTGCGTGTTGAAGTCAGAGGGGTGACTGTTCAGATTGGTATTGCTAGCTTGGTTCTCCTGCTTCTGAAGGGCCTAGTCGTGCAAAAGAATCTGTCAGCAAAGACAGTAAAAGCGAAATATGAGTACTGGGCAGGCTAAGCAACCTCATATCTGTGAGAGTGGAGAGGCACCTACAATTTGCCGCAGCTCCCTTAAAGAGATGCACATCTAGGACAAGAAGAAAAGAAGAGAACTTTTCGCAAAACAAATCAATGTCGATGGTTATGTATTTTGCTGCGATGTGTCCGCTTTAGAGACCTGTTAAGTTAGTGAGTCACGCAGCATTTTCTGAATAGTTCAGATGTGTGGTCGGGGTCAGTTTATTTGAACTTGTTCAGTTTGTCCATAGGAGGTCAGTTTATGAAAATACTGTCCGTTTATGGTTAGTGGCCAGTTGATGTTCATTGTGCCATTCTATAGATGCCGTGCACATTTATTTTCTTGACCATGAAACAGTTATGAAATACTGGATAAACACATATTGCATCAGTTGGAGCCTTTGGTGCAGTTTATGGAAGTGGATCTACCAGTGGCGGTAAGCATTATGATATTAAACATAATGTCAAGAAAACCTGCTATAAAAAGGGGATTTTTTTAAATTCATGGATTGGCAACCGACTTTAAACGTTTAATTATTGAGTATAATAAACTCACCTCTTCCTTGGTTAAACTCAAGAAAACTTGTCCAATTGGTTCTTTTACGATCACAACAAAGGATAAAGGTAAAACACTCACTCGAGTGTTAAGTACATCCAGTGATTAGAAAGGAATAACCCCTGCTGCGGTCAAATGAGAAGAAGGACAATTGGGGTATAGTGTGACCCTCGTCACCTGATCGTAACAATAAGCAATGCACTATTCTGTATTCCAAAGAGACGAGGATACCACTGTGAAAATGTAGCCAGTGCATTGTTTAGTCTTCCCCACCAGAGGTGTAAGCTGGTATTCACCAAATGAGGTAGACATTACTACATCATTGTAGTCTTTGCACTCATCATTGCTATATAAATATAATACTGCACTGTCACACCTACAAAAGAATGGAGGTATTACTGTATCAATGCAACAATTGTATTGTGCAGTATTCACCAGCAGAGGGAGGCAGTACTGTTTAAATGCAAGCATGACACTGTTCAGAATCCACAGGCAGATATGGACAGTATAATACCAATGTAACTATTGCGCTGTGCAGTTTTCACCAGTGGAACAGTCAATCAAATTATATTCTGGGCTTTGGGAAGTTTCAATTCATGTCTGTGCAATATCTGGGCAAGTACACCGTTTGACATATAACGTGTTCAGAAGAAAGCATGTTACTGACCTTGTTTGTTTAGTGACTGTGATTCATGGCACTTTCCAAGGGACCTATTTGTGTCACTGCGAGGTTTCTCTTTGATATCAATAAGATTCTCCTTGCAATGTTACTCTACTATTGCGTCAATGACTGACAGGCACCTGTAGCTTTACAAAGAGGGAGAGAATGGATCAACATCTGAGAACAATAGGCTGGAAGAGTATGCTCTGGGAGTTTCAATGTGTATATTCAAATTGCCATATAGTATATATAGAAATTATGATACATATGGCTGTTCAGAGTGTCCACAGGTTGTGCTATCTCTGCTCGTTAGTTCCTGGTGAGCCTCCATCTCCAACTATTAATTCAGTAAACTACTGTCTTTTTGTTTCATTAACCACCTCATTACTGCTGCCTGTTCCTTGTAAGGATCAACGACTCTGATGGTCTCTGGACTGGCCTGTGGTTTAGCAGAGTTTAATAAGACATATGAGGAAAAGACTGAGGACCGAGTCAGCAAACTCTTGAACATAATGGAGTCTTCTTTACTTTGTTTTCTTTCACTTTCTCTTTCAGTGCCATCTGCTGGCTCGTGTGTGCATGGTAGCCTCAAGTGAACAATATGTACAATACAATTGTCAAAACACTACAATATCCAGTTAGTAACTGTCTGAAGCATGCTTTACTGTATTTGTTTTCTCATTTAACAACGTATATTCGCGGCTCTTGGCGGTAATTGCATCTCGCCGTTTGAACAGTTACATGACATCCCTGGATTGGGAGTTGTGTGTGCAGGGGATCCCTCGGGTGCGAGAATTTATTTGCAAGAGAATACTGGGAGTGAGACTATGTACTAGTTTTTACAGAATCGTAGGGCATTCTCAGCATTTACAAATAGACCTCTGGATTTATGTTATCGACAGACAGTTCTGGGATTGCTTATCAATGAATACAATTTGTCCATTGAAGTGACAGCATTTGAAAAGAATATCTGGGAGTCTGGTAATATCTTCTGTGTCCATAAGATTTTCGTTACAGGAGACCTTGCAACTGTCAGTATTTATTGTGTCCCGTTAATGTTATCTATTGACAGAGATACTCGGAAATTACCGTGTTGACAAGGAAATCCTCGAATTTCAACGTTTATACAGGATCCTGCATGTGTGGCATAAGTTACATCCGAATATAAGTGCTTACTGGATGTTCCTTCGTTACTTGCATCATTTTCAGAATGTTAATGGCTAATCAGGACGGCACAGTGGTGCAGTGGTTTGCACCGCAGCCGCACAGCTCCAGTGACCCGGGTTTAGGTCTGGGTACTGCCTGTGCGGAGTTTGTAATTTCTCCCTGTGACCGTGTGGGATTCTGCCGGATGTTCCGGTTTCCTCCCACAGCAAAAGACCTGCAGGTTGTTCGGTAAATTGACCATTATAAATTGCCCCGAGTTTAGGTAGGGAATGTGGGATTAATTTAGGATTAGCATAAATGGGTGGTTGTTGATCGGCACAGAGTGGGTTTCCGAAGGGCCTGTTTCAGTGCTGTATCTCTCAATGAATACGTAACAGTATTTATGATTTACAGGATTGGCCGGCTTCTCACAGATACAAGAGACCCAAACCAAACATCTTAAACCTCCATCATTATGTACGAGTAATTCAAGTTGCTGTGGCAAACAGTTGCTGTCAACACACATATCTCATACTTACTGTATTGTCAGTCTGTTTGATACGTGCAAAACATAGCTCAGGGGGACAAACCTATCAGATTATGACAGGACCCGAGATCCCTGCAGAAACCAGTGAGTGGATGGCAAAGTTATTAGCCTGCTTCCAATGCAGTTTGTGAATTCTTTGGTTAAATGTCCATTTCAGGAGAGTTGCTGTTTCACATCCGGGGAATGAATTCATTTCAAGGTTTTCTACTTGTGGTAACTTTATAGTGAAACCTCAGCTGTGCTAATTGATTGATCAGCATTCGATCTTCAGGCTATTTTCATTCTCCAGGTCTACTTTTACTCCCGGATATATCAGGCTGACATTCATTTTTATTTATTGAGTTACAGTGGTCAGTTTATTGAAACAATCATCTACCTTCAGCTCTCATCTTTGCATTGAATCATAGTGAGTTAACAAATGACATTATTAGAGGCTACATTCCTGTTGATTGGATCACAAGGAGTTAACCGTTTACAGTAACACAGCCTCACTCGCCTGACTAGATTATTAACAGTATTGCTGTTTCATTAACCTATATATGCAGGTAGAGAAAACAGCCTGAACATTTCACGAGTTCATCTATTTTACTTTAAAACCACAGGGAGAATTGATGCTCCTGCTTTACCTAACTTTGCTGATTGATTTGAACTTAGTCATTTATCGTGACCTGTTGATTTTGGGTTTTACATTTTGGAAAGTGTTCACCGATTACCGTATCTTTGTACTGTGAGTCAGTCTTTGGAATAAGAGATCAGTTTATTTGCAGTCACTAAGCTGTCACATTCTTCCCCCGATACTTTGTCCTTATGGATTTTATGTAGCTAAGTTCAAAGTCCGAGGTGAAATGTCCTACAGCAGTCTGTTGATGTCACAGAAATCATCACATTGTCAGGCGCTTCCTCTCAGTTGAACAGAACAGCAAAACACACAGTGACTGTTCTGAGGTCCTGCAGACTGTGAGCTGCATTTCATATATTTCGGTAATGGAAATTCTTTGTTGATTCCAAGTGATCACCTTTTATAAAACACATTCTGTAATGCTTACAAGGAACACATCACATCCCTCCCTGCACAGTTCAACGATGGTGAATGTTTGGAACTTCTGATTACCAGTCAGTGTGTCTTTGTGTTCTGATTCTCCAGACAGTCTCACTGAGTGATTACGTTCCCTCAATGATTTGGCAAGTTACCCTCCAAAGCTACACAGTCCTTATATGGAGTATAATTGTGCGGCATTTCTGAGAGGTACGATTCAGAAACACATTGCCGCTCTGCAGTGGGCTTATACAGCAAAATTGGGCAAGAAAAACAGTGATGTGGTCATGGCAATCGAGGTGGCTGCCCTCGACAGCAAGGCAGCAAGTTACAAAATGTATTTCTAATGAGATCACTTTCCTCATCCCCTCATGGCCCCTTTTTGCCAGCCTCTCCAAAGTCATGTTTCTATTGCATGTATTTCTTTCTCTTTGCATTCAATTGCAACCTCACTTCTTCTATAACATTCTATGACATTTCCTTCTGTAAAAAGGCAAAATCCTGCGGAAGCGTGGAAGCTGAGAAATTAACAGCAAGTGCTGAAACTGCCTTGTAGTCAAGGTAGCATTTTTAGAAAGAGGAACAGAGTTAAAATTCCCGGCTGGAGAATTTTCGCCAGAACGATAAAGTGTCCTGTTGCACCAGTATTTAAGTAAGAACAGAGGGTGGGAAAAGGGGAACAGAGGAAAGGAATAAAAGAACTGAAGAGAATAACTGTGATAGGGTGGAAGGCATGAATGATTGAATGGAGAGCGGAATCATTCCTAACCCCCGCTGTCAAAAACAAATAGAGGAGTAGTTATCACGTGCGCTTTTGAAGTTGCTGCTGATTCCGGAAGATTGAGACCGTGGAGCAGGCCCTGGACAGAGAGGTCAGTATGGGAATGGGGCAGGGAATTATAATGACAAGTGACTGGAAGCTAAGCATCACGTTTGCAGTCTTATTGGAAGAGCTCAGCAAAACTGAACATGTGTTTGGTTTCCTCAGTGTAAAGGACAATGATCGTGAATACAACATTTTATTATTTAGAGATACAGCACTGAAAAAAGCCCTCCGGCCCACCGAGTCTGTGCCAACCAACAACCACCCATTTATACTAATCCGACATTAACCCCACATTCCCAACCATTCTCCGACCACCTACCGACACTCGGAGCAATTTACAATGGCCAATTTACCGATCAACCTGCAAGTCTTTGACTGTGGGAGGAAACCAGAGAACCTGGCGGAACCCCACGCAGTCACACTGAGAACTTGCAACCTCCACAAAGGCAGTAGCCAGAACTAAACCAGGGTCGCGGGAGCTGTGAGGCTGCGGTGCCAACCACTGCACCACTGTGCAAGTACAAGTAAATCACTGTTTCACCTGGAAAGAGTGCTTGCAGCCCTGACGGTTGAAAGAGAGGACGTGAAAGGGCAGGTGATTCATCTCCAGTATTTGCATGGGAAGGTGCCATTAGAAGGGGATTGGGTGTTTTTACTGATGGAAGAGTGAGTCAAGATGTGCATTCAGAATGCTGAAAATTCCACCCAGCAAATTATTCCCCCGTCACAATTTTCCCCCTGCAAATTTATCCCCCCCCATAAATTTCTTCCCTCCCCCGCAAATTATTTCTACCCCCCGCAAATGTCCTCCACTCCCAACTCAATGTTTAAAAAAGGCAACATTTCCCCCCCTGGTAAATTCCTGCACTGCGAATCCCCCCCCAGGCCTTGAATAGACGCCCCCATCTAATTACCCCTCGTCTACACCCCTATCTGATATCTCTCCTGTGAACAGACTCCCATCTAAATACCCCCAGGAACAGACTCACATCTAAATACCCGTCCTGTGAACAGATCATCCATCTAAATATACTCAGGAACAGACGTCTATCTAAATACCCCCAGGAAAAGACTCACATCTAAATACCCTTCCTGTGAACATTTCCCCCATCTAATTACCCCCTGAACAGACTCCAACCTAAGTACCCCCAGGAACAAACTCCCATCTAAATACCCCTCCTGTGAACAGACTCCCATCTAAATACCCCTCCTGGGAATAGACTCCGATCTGAGCACTCCCAGGAACAAGCTCCCATCTAAATAACCCCAGGAACAAACTCCCATCAAAAAACCCCTGTGAACAGACTCCCATCTAATGCTCCTCCTGTGAACAGGCCCCCCCATGTAATTAATCCCTACCCTCCCCGTAAAAATTCCCACACCTAAACACCCCATGAACAGACTGGAGAATATGCACTCCCCCTCCCATTTTAAACCTGGAGTATCCTCCCCCTCCAGTTTTAAACCTGGAGAATCCTTCCCCTTGCATTTTTAGCATAACTAATTCCCTGTGTAAATATTGCCCTCTATTTCTTCCCACTGCTCCCACTGTAAATGCCTCCTTTCTAAATACCCTCCCTGTCCTCTAAATGCCCCACTCTACTAATTCCCATCATGTACCATCACCCCCGTGAGCATCCCCACCCCTCGCCCCTCATGTAACTTCCATCCCAGTCAACAGTCCGCCCCCGTTCACCCCACCCCCCCAACCCCATCCCGTGTAATTGCAACCTCCATCACTTTCCTGGGTGTGGCTCCGTCTCCCGACAATTGATAATTCTCTTTAATTCCTGGTCTGGGTAAGCCACTGGAATTCCATCAACTGGCTCACGGACCCCCGGCAACTTTAACTCATGTACGGCCAACGGCAGGGCCGGGCATAGAGCAATGACCAACACCCAGAGGCTAACGGCATTCTGAGCCTTTAACGCACAGGAACATCCCAGCCCAGACACATCCCCGTCTGCAAAAAGGCGTTTCACCTGTTCTCCCGTCAGCTTCAGGGAATGAAGCAGAGGAGGACACACACAGACACACACATTGACTGAAACAAGGACAGGAGGAGGCCATTGAGCCCTTTGAGCATGTTCCACCCATGTTAGATCATGGCTGATCAGTCCCTTCCCTCCTTGAGCCACAAGAAGACAGGTAGAGACAGTCATGGAGCAGGTATACAGAGAGACAAAGAAACTCTGGCTGGACTCGGACTTGGTGCCAATAGTGCAAACCAGGATGGAGGGAAGGAGGGTGTTTGTGAATCGGCTGTCCGTTCAGCATCTCTCCCCTGTTTTTACCTCAATGGGAGCTAAACTAATGGAAAGCAGGATCCCTGTTCACAATCACCCTGTACAACACCAAGGCAGCAAGTTCAAATCCACCACCGAGAAAGGTAAATGGAAAGGGAGATGGAGAATGAGATGCAGGTAGTCAGAAACCAGTGAGAGAGAAACTGAGAACAGAGGAAACAGAGTTACCTTGACAGCTGGAGGTGCAGAGAGTGAACACAGCAACGGTATAGATATTGAGAGACGCAGAGATGGAAAGAAGTGGAGGGGCAGAGATACAATGTAAGATGTGTTAACATAATAACGAGTGGTGCCCCGGGGCAGTGGGGGTGGAAATGCAGGGATAATCTTTCAGGAAAGGAGGAGCAAAGATGGAAAGAGTCAGGTATTTGGAAGTGACTGAGTGAAGAAATGGACTGAGAGAGAGACAGATAACGATGCAGAGAGTGGCAGAAAGAGAATGAAAATGAAAACTTGTGAGACTCTAGAGAGGGCCAGAGATGGAAAGTATGTGGAGAGATACAGAGAAAGTGATTTAAAGATGTGAAGAAACAGAGCTAAGGACATGGAGGAAGGTGCAGGGAACAGGTTGCAGCAAGAGATAGAGAGGGAAATCTACGGGATTACATTGACTGTTCTGGAGCAGCGCTTCCCAAACTTTTTGCATCGGAGCGCCCTCCAGCCCATCCCTTGTGGTAAAATAAAATCGCAAACCCCTGAAAAACACAAAACCAAAATACTACGGATGCTGGAATTCTGAAAAAAAACAACGTGCTGGAAATACTGAGCATTTCCAGCACTTGATATTTTTTTCTATCAGCCCTGCAAACACACAGTCTTCTTTTCTATATCTGGAAATGAATTTGACAATGACACATATATATGTATTATTACTTACCTCTCTGGTTAAAGTACTTGTCTGACGATTCCACGTGGCCAGAAGATTTCCCCTCCGCATCATCAAAACTGCAGTTTCCAAAAAGATTCTTCTTGGGAATAAGAGAAATAAAATTGATTCAAAGAAAGCAAAGCATTTTTGAACAGAAATAAAACACAGCAAGAGCACAGGACTCTTTCCCTCACTCACTAACACAAAACAATCTCTCAGTGACACCCCATCTTACAAACACATCCCCTGACACAGAGCTGAAGAATGGGAATTGTGCATGTGTTTACCCTGTCATTTCCTGTTGTCTCTCTCCCTCTCTCTCTCGCTCTCCCTCTATTTCGCTGTGTGTCGCTGTCCATCTGTTTCTGCCTCTCCTCTACCCCTGCTCTCCCCCTCTGATTCTCTACATGCTTCCCTCACTCCCCTGCGCCTCTCTCCATCTTGTTAATCACATTCAGAAAGACAGATGGAGAGACAGGGAAAGAGACAGGGAAATCTACTCTCAGAACCTCACTCTCAATTCAAATGACTGCTGCACATTTCATTTAACGCTCAAATTCATGGCACTGCCCAAATCACCAGCATTATTCGGGAATTATACCGGCTTCACGCTCAGGACTTTACTCCCAGGCCTTCTGGAGAACTTTACACACAATGAACTCACTTCTAAAATTCAGTCACTGTGAAAAGGCAGGGAATTCTGCAGGCAAGCTGTGCACTCTAATGTCCCAGCAATGGTGACGCAGCAGTATTCAGTTTAGCAAGGTTTTGATTGTGGATTCCTTATCTCTCACTCTCTCTCTCTCTCAATCGCTCTCTCTTCCTCCATCTTTCTCTGCCTTCCCTCCCTCACCCACACCCCAGCTGCCTCTCTCTCTCTGTCTCTCTCCATCTTTCTCTGCCTTCCCTTCCTCACCCACACTTCGCCTGTCTCTGCGTTTAACCTGCCACCCACAGCTATTTCTCACTCTCCCTTTTTTTCTCTCCATCTGTTGCAATGTAGGAATTGATGTAGGGAATGTATGCACAGCAGGATCCCACAATGTAATTATAGCGAGATATCCCATCACAGTTCTCAGAAAATGCTGAACTCCACCTTTAAACTTAGAACAAGTCTTTATACAGCTTCACGTTCAGCTCTTGTAATTATTGGCCCTCGGGAGCAGTTGACACTCAATGAATTATTTCTTTAAAGTGGCCATCACTGTTGCAATGTAGGAAACCAGCAGACAATCTTTGCACAGCAAGATCCCACAGGCAGCAATATGATCAGATGCAGATAATCTGTTTTTCGTGATGTACGTTTCGAGATCCCAGAGGGAGGAACATTCCTGCAGTTTGAAAATCTCAAACACCCTTCTCCCTGTCTTTTTTCCCTGCTCTGCCACCCACCCCCCCTCCCCCGCACCCCCGCACTCCATCCACATTTGTTTCTTCTTCGCTCGATCTGGAATTTAATCTGGATTGAACTGTCCTGAGAAGTATTTCTATCGCCATTTAAAATAACCATACCTCACATTGTGGCACCTATTGATTCATGGTTAAAATAGAGAAAGTGCGGGGGAGAGAAAAGCAGAGGAAGATGGAGAGAAAACACAGAGTAAACCACACTCAGAACCTCAGGAACTGAATTTTAAAGTGTCCTCATTGGTGTCATGTATGTAATGCCGCAGGGCGCCTGAAGCACAGCAAGACTCCACAAGCAGCAATGTGAAAATAGCCAGATTTCAGTCCCCAGAAAGGGCAAAACTCCCTCTTTAAACTGGGAACAAGCTGTTGATTTTGTCTCACCATTTCAAATAACGACATTGCTGTGTGTGTTTTTTTTATTAATTTATTAAAGGTTTAAATGGAGAAAAGGAGTGTGAAACCGAGACAGAGAAGAGAAAGCATGGGCAAGATAGAGACAAAGGAAAAGAATGCGGAGATGGAGGGATGCGAACCTCAGAACTACTGTAAAATGAATTAAAATGGGCACAAACAAACCTCACAGACAGCACAGGAAAGAGCAAGTGGCAAATGGGAATTCCTCCTGGGGCTGTTCCTTCAACCCCAGGCTTTCAACCTATCTAAAACTCCAGGGCCCCAATTGAGCAGGAACTGGTTAACCCAGGGCCCCAGAGAGGAAATTAAACCTCGGTCTAATAAACAGACACAACTCACTTGGTCCCATTGAGTGCAGCCTGTGGACAAGGCCCTCAGTCTGTCCCCTCTGGAGGAAGTTCCTGTCCAATGATTTCTCGTCGCAAACTTACCCGATCTTCATGATGCAGTTTTCAGAATGAAAATTCCTTAGAGCAAAAGGGACAGAGAGCAAATTGATTAAAAGTCATTGTAAAACAACATCGCACAACAAGAGCCCATGAATTACCCTCGGTGACACAGAGACTCTCTCAGCTGCACCCAAACACTGAAAAGCGGGATTAGACTGGATAGATCCAGCACAAGGATGATGAGTCGAATGGCCTCCTTCTATTCTGCGAATATTTGCACTTTCCTTTGTTTCCAAACCATTTTCTTGAAGCCAGATAGTACCCCTTGAAAATTGCGGAGAGAAGACAGTTCTCGAAACCACGGGAATGAGTGGGGGCTTATGTTGGCCAGCGTGTGCAGCAATCGAGCAAGCTCTGCGTTCACTTTTTTCTCTGATTGTTCCCCGATGCAATACTATACCATGTGATAAATGCTTTCCTTTGGCTTGGCATGAAAGGTATTCAGACAATATAAAACACGAGGACGCCTACTGTGATGAACATATGCAGGCTGATCACCGGTACTGTGGAGAGGAACGTTATCTAACGGACAATGAAACATTCAGGATGTCCTGAATCCTAACTCGCACCAAGTCCTATTCACCTGTCACTTCTTCTGCTTGATGATTCACATTTGCTGCTAGTCCAGCAACTCTGGTATTAAAAAAATCCTCTTCCTTCAAATCCCTCCCTGGCCCTCACTCCTTTCCCTATCTCTGTGACCTGCTTCAGCAACTACAACCCTCCCTATTTCTGTAACAGCCTCCAGTCCCACACTGCTCACTATCTCTGTAACGTTCTGCAGAATCTACAGCCCTCCTTATCTCTGTAACTTCACCTAGTCCTATAAGCATCCCTGTCTCTGAAACCTCGGCCAGAAGTAAACTCAGCCTATCTCTGCAGTCCAATCCAGCCCTGTCTCTGTAGACTTTCATGCAGCCCTACAATTCCTTCAAGATCTCTGTGACCATCTAGTTAAGACCATTTTCGTCCCTGATTTACATCGCTCCACAATTGGCGGTCGTGTCTTCAGTTGCTGACGCCCTGAGCTCTGGAATTGCTATCTTAAGCTTCCCCGCCAACATACCCTGCAATACTTTTCAAATGTCTGCATCGTTTATTTATTTATTAATTTATTTTGCCCTGATGCGGCCATTAAAACGGTTGACTCCTTTTGAAGGCTGGAGGATGCTACAGAGATAGGGAAGTTTTTTGTGGCTGGACAGGTTACAGAGACAGGGAGGGTTGAGTGGCTGCAGGAGTTTACAGAGATAGGGAGGTTCTCAGGGGCTGGAGGATTATGCATAGCTGGGAAGGCGTTGGAAGAGTTTACAGAGATTCAGAGAGCTGCAGGGTCTGGTGGAGGTTATCGGGTTATGACGGTTATAGGTCTTGGAGTAGGTAGAGATTCATGAGGGTTTAGGGGCTGGTGGAGCCTACAGAGATAGGGAGGTTTGTAGGGGCTGGAGGAGTTTTCAGAAGTAGTGAGGGTTGTCGGGGCTACTGGAGATTACAGGGATAGTAAGGTTTGTGGAAACTTGAGGAGGTTACAGATACGGGGAAGCCTTGTAGGGATTAAAGGATGTTCCAGCAATAGGGAGGTTTGTATTATCTAGAGGATGTTACCAAGATAGGGATCAGCTGTAGGGACTGGAGGAGGTCAGAGACATAGTCAGGGTTAGCGGTTTCAGACGTTATTGAAGCGATAGGGAGGTTTACCGAGGCTGGTTCATCTGACAGAGGTAGGATTATTTTTTCAGGGCTGATGAGATTACAGAAATCGAGATGGATGTAGCGTCTGGAGGAGGTTACAGAGAAAGGGAGGGCTTTAGGGGGCTGGATGATCTTACAGAAATTGGTAGGATTTTAGGGGTTTCAGGAATTTGCAGAGATATGGAGAGTGTAGGGGCTGGAGTAGTTTTCAGAGATATGGAGAGTTGTCGGATCCGGAGGGAATTCCAGAGCTCAGGGCCTCAGCAAATTACAGAGATAGGGAACGTTTCAGGGTTGGAGGATATTACAGACATAGGGAGCACTGTGGAAGTGGAAGAGATTACTGAGATAGGGAGAGTTGTAGCAGTGGAGGAGATTGCAGGCAAAGGGAGGGTTGTAGGAGTGAATTGATTTACAGAGGTAGGAAGGGCTGCAGCGTAGGTTTTGATTAAAGATTTTCAGATATAAAAGGAATTGATAAGAATTGTGTGGACATTAGCCTTTTCCTGCTGGTGTTAGATTCAAGGGCAAACCTTTAAAGCAGAAGGCAGGCCATTGATGGTGCATCGCATTGAGAATATTGCTTGAGTGGAACTCTCTCCCATGAAATAAAATCAGGAAATGCTGGAGCCTAATAAATAACTTTAAACCTGTGGTAGGTACATTTTTCCCCCACCAAGTGGATTGAGGAATATGAACTCTCAGGTGGATTATGGAGTTCAGATTCAGATCTGCCATGATGTGACTGAGTGGCACTTCATTCTTGAGGGCTGAACGGCCTCCAGCTAATTATATGTATATCAGTAGCAAGAACATTAAACTGAGCTGATTAGATCCCGTTATTATGTGCAAGGAATGATGAACAATCATTTTTTTGTAAGTACTTGCAGCCTCACAGTAGATTTTTCTGCTACCTACGATTATTGCATTAACGCCAACATCCTCTCCTCCTCATTTCCCCTCATTCTCTTCTCAGCAGCAGTTTTTTCCACGAGAAGTCAGTTCCTACTGCCACAAGACTCACTCTGGATTGTGTGTGTGGGTGTGGGGGGGGGGGTGGGGGGAGGGTAGGGTGGGGGTGCGTGCATGTGTATTTATGTGTGTGTGGTTGTGTGTGTGTCTTTGTGAGTGTTTGTGTGTGTGAATGTGAGTGTGCTTTGATTTTATTCTTTAATGGGCTGAGGCGTGGCTAGCTAGACCAGCATTTACTGCCGGTGTCTAACTGCTCGTGAGAATGACATGGTGAGTTTTAATTAGTATGTGTGTGTGTGTGTGTTGAGATGGTGTTTATGAATGTGACTGCGCGTTTGTACTTGTGTGTATGTCACATTGAGCGGGGTTTGAGGTAAATGTGTAACCCATGTGGCTCCTAAAAATATTATTAGTTTTAAAACTTTCAGTTTTCTGTCATTCATTGGGAATGGTCAGTATTTTATTCTGGCCCATTTGAAGTTCACTTGTTGCCTTTTATTTGTCTTTGCCTCTCACAAAGATGGCGGCCGCTGATGGACAACAAGACAGGCTACGGCCGTTATTGTTGGCAAAGCGAATCCGGGAAGAGACAGGGTTGAGCCAAAGTTATCCGTCTTCTCCAACAGCGCCAGGAGGAATTTGTGGCTTTCTAGCTGCAGCAAGCAGATTGTTTTATTTGATTAAAATAGTTATGAAAGAAAATATGTTACATTTCTTTCTGGCAATTCCTCAGACTCCCTCATCCATGTGGCCCAGTTTACACCTGAGAAAAAAAAGACAGTTTGTTGGCAGGCTATTCTACCATGGAGAGCTGTACAACTGAGCCAGATCCTGGAACTCACTCAAAGGTAGCATCTGTGGGAGCTCCATTGCCGGGGGAAGAGCAGCTAGTTGAAGCCAGAAGGCTTGGCATTATCTTCTCAAGGGGCAATTAAGGATCGGTAATTAATGCCATAGTTGCAAATGGGAAGCACATGCTGTGAATCAATCTACACAGAAAATATTTTGAAAACAGCTTTATTCTTTCATGGAGTGGCGAATGACACTGCAGTATGTACTTATGATCTGAGAGTAAGTAAGTGTGGTTTATGAATGGGTTAATGTGCGATCTCAATCTAACAGTGCCACTGAATGTGAGCGGGAGGGTGAATAATGTCCATATTCTCCATTGTCTCAGCTCATCTGCGGTGGAAACCATCAGCCATGACTTTGTTATCTAAAACTTGATAAATCAAATACTCTCCTTACTGGCCTCCCTATTTTCACTCTCCATAAAGTTCAGTTTATCCAACTCCCTGCTGTCCCATCTCTGAACTAGGATTAGGTCCCGTTCACCCACATCCTTCGTGTTTGCTGACCGACATTCGACCCTGGTACAACAACATGATTTTTTAAAAAAGAAATATTCATCCTTGTGTTCAGATCCTTCCATGACCTCATCCCCATCTCTGTAACCTCCTCAGGCTCTTCACCCCTCCCTACTTCTGTCTCCTGCACATGCCCCAGCAATACTCCCCAACTGTAGCACCTCCTGCAACCCCTATTACAGTCGCTATTGCTGAAACTTCGTCCAGCCCTGCAACCCGCCCTATCCCTGTATCCTGCTCCAGCTCTGCAACTCCCCCTATCTTCGCAACCACCTCAAGCCAGTACAGCACCCCCCCACCCCCTTACCTCGGTAAAATCCTCCAACCCTCCAGCCCACCCAATCTGTCTAACTTCCTCAAGCCCCTACAACCCTCCCTATCCCTTTAAAATGTACAAACGCTACAACCATCCCTATCTCTGTTTCCTACTCGAGACCTTCATCCTGTCTATCTATGGAATCTCTTCCAGCCACTACCAATCTCCGAGATTCTGCACTCCGATAAGAGAGAGAGAGAGAGAGAGAGAGAGAGAGAGAGAGAGAGAGAGAGAGAGAAAGCTTCCCACCATCAGCAGCATATTGCTGGTCTCCGACCAAGTTTTGTTTTCTGAGCAGCACTGATGAACTGTGAATGGAACCAGTGGCAGTTGAGGGGAGACTGTGATTGCTATTTCTCTTCATATTCTACAGAGGGAATTCTGGCTTTCTATCTTCCTCCTTTTCTGTCCAGTGCTCCGAAGGTGAATTCTTGCCCGCCAGCATATTGTTATTTGTCATGTGCAACCATCCACCTTGCCAAACCCAGTCAGTGTATTTCCAGAATCCAAATGTTTACTTCTGGCACAGTGTCCAGCTGCCCTTTGGTGTGTTTGACAACCCCAACACCAGTGGTTTTTCAGTCATCGAGCTGTCTGTCATCTCTTCTCTGCTGCTGCACTGCTCTTTGGCGTGTGTCTCTTCATGACCCCAACCCACCAATGTATTGTGGGTCAACCCGCTGTCAGTCACATCTTTCCCAATGTGGATAAATATTCCATTCATGTACTGGAAATACTTGGACCCGCCTTGGACTGCTCTCAGTTGTATTGTTTATTCATTCGTCGAATAATTGATGTAACTGGATATTTCACCGTGCTCTTGAACTGCTCTCTGAACTTGGACTGAGTCACCACATAAATAAATGTATTTGTGCAGCAACTTCAAATCCGCAACATCCATCCGACTTGTTGAAATATAGATTCAGAACTGTTGTAATCCCTGGGATCAGATACTGTGATGTTATAATATAAGAAATGTATAACATGCACCAACCATAGAAGTATGAAGCTGCCTGATATGGTGAAGAGTAAAATCACAGACTTCCTTCTGTTCTCCATCTCTGGGTCACTGCGATTCTCTCTGTTGTTTTGACCCCTCAGTCCCTTACGGACTCGACTGGCCACTAAAATGTGTCTGACTGTCAGAGCGTTGAGCAACAGAATTGAAGCGAATGGGAGCAATGGGGTTAAAATCTTATTAAACCAGTCGAATCCCACCCATCCATTATCAGTATAATAGCTTGCTTTTATAACACAAAACCATGGTACGTTGTCCATTATCCATATAGGTCCAAGCATAAAGTAGTAGGGAATGTTTTGTGAACAGAGCAGAATGCAGGTTGTTGCTAGAACCACAGCTGCAGTTTTCTCGGTGCAATACTTTGTTTTCAGCTTCTGGCAACAAATAGCCACAAATCGATCAAAGGTGAAAGTGACAGTAAACTAGACAGAACAGTGTGCGGCTGCACAAACCAGGACAATGTTAACACTACACACAGGGGTGATTTTCAGAAAGGAACCTGGGAAATACGATGTACTGATCCTTAACAGTATGACCTCAGTGATAATGACCAGTAGATCTGCCGTTGCCATAGCCACCAGGTAACGAGTTGTGCAGGTGGAGAGGCCGCATTTTCCCTGAGCCAGGATAACAATCGCGAGTAAATTAACTGGAAGGGAGAAAAGGGAATAATGACTGGAAATTAAGGATCAACATTTTACCGACAGTAAGGGCAGGTTTTTATCACTTCAAATAGGTGAGTTGCTGATGCGTCAGAGGTTAAAATTTTAAAAATCCCACAACCCACCTCTGACCCGTCTATTTCTGGTTTTAATGGAGCTGTGACAGGGGAAGGGCAGACCCACGTTCCAAGGAGGCAGGTTAGCAATTGGAATATTTTACTGATGCTGGAAATTTCTGATTTTATGTGTTTGACAGGTTTAACTCTGGCCGGCCCGCTTTCCCTGTTATCATAGGGAACATTTGCATGTCATGTAAAAAGAAAGCTAGGTTTGGCCATTCTAACCATCCCCCACCAGAACTGGACCCCGAACGGCGAGATTAGACCGCACTCCCGGAATTAGACCCGCACTTGCAGAATCAGAATTCCCTCCAGGATTGGACCCCTCTTCCTTGATCAGACCAGTCGTCGTCTCTTGGATAACATACTCTCCAGGACCCATCCTGCCCTGGCCTGAGATCACACTTCAGGATGCGAGTCCCATCCCCTGCTTTCAGGATTGGGAACCCAGTGATCGGACATTTCAAGACACTCTCTCGCTCTCGTGTTAGCCTTTGGAGACCCCAATGTCAGGCAGCTCTTCCCATACCCCGGGGTCAGTATTTGGACAGCACTGATCCTAAGATCTGGTCGACATTTCTTCCTACCCAATTGGAAGCAAAGCCTGTTAGTGTGACATCAGGCGGGGTACCTGTCAAGGATTAAAAAGTTAGTGCGTGCAGTTAAAACTCAGGAACACCTATCCCCACGTATGTCATTCATTCTTTAATATCTATACCAAAGTAAAAACAAAATATTGACACTGCTGTAAATCTGATTGAAAATAGGACAATGTTGAAGCGGAAAATGTGTTGTCGTGCCACTAAGCTAGTAATCAAGAGGACCAAGCTAATGCCCCGGGGTCACGGATTCAAATCCCACCTTGGCAGTTGGTGGAATTTAGATTCAATATAATTAATAAAGTCAGCAAGTCAACAAAAGGCAGGAATTGAAAGTTAGTCTCAGTAATGGTGGTACTCGCATTTATATTGTCAAAACTTATCTGCTTCACTAATATCCTGTAGGGAAGGAAATCTGATATCCTTACTTGGCCTGGACTACCTTTAACTCCAGTCCAAGCACAATGTGGTTGACTCTTAGCTGCCCTCTGAACTGGTCTGGCAAATAACTCAGTTGTCGAGGGAAATAAGGGATAGCCAGCCAATACTGGCCTTACCAGCAGCACACACATCCCGTGGCAGAATTAAAGAAAACACTCAGCAGGGCAGACACCATCTGTGGATACAGCAAGGGTGTTAACGATTCAATCTGATAGGTTTTCTCCAGTACTGGGCGATATTAAATATTAACAGTTTTAAAGCAATGATAGAGTCTGTGAAAAGTCTGGTATGGGGGGAACTAACAATGGGGAAGATCTGTGATCAGTTGCAGGGCAGGAATGATACAAAGACAAAAAAATATGGCGAATGGGACAAAGAAACAGGAGAGGATTAAAAAGTGGGTTGTTTAAATGGCTACAGCAGATTACAGAAGGAGGGTGGAACCTGGAAAATCTGGCAAAGAAGAGCCTGGAAAAGTGACTCAGAATGGTGAGTAAACCCACCAGCTGTGTATGAATTGGGAAACCCTGCACCACATCCACTCTGACTGACTCTGGAGTAACCATCCCCCAGTAACAGCACAGGCTGTCCGAGAAAGTGGAAGCAATGTTTATTATCTGAATATTTTAATCTAAGTGTTGAACCCGAGATGCAATAAAACACCTATTCGAAATTGAGCTGCAATGAAAGAGGATAGGGGGTCAGCGGTAGAGAGGTCAGAGTGGAGTAGGATGTAAAATTAAAATGATAAGTGACTGGAAGCTCAGGGTTACATTTTGCAGACTGAATGGACGAGTCATGCAATGCAATCACCCAATCTGCATTTGCTCCTGTCCCAATGTCCAGCAGATTTCAGCATGCGTACTGAATACGATTACTAAATGGAAAATAGTACAGCAAATTGTTTCTCTGGGAAGGATTGTTTGGGGCCCTGGATACCTCTCCTGCCCTTGCATGGAAATGTGACAGGGAAAATTACCTGACATTGTGGGTAATAGAGGAGTGGACAAGGGTGCAGGGAACAGGGTGGCAGAAAAGGAGCCAAATATATGTTTAGTGCGGGACTTAACCGGATATGGTGGAAATGTTGGAGGATGGTGTGTTCATTGTGGAGGCGAGTGGGGTGGAAAGTGTGGACAGGGGGAACATTATGATGGTTTTTGCTGGGAGGGGAATGGGTGAAGGCAGTAACACGGAAAATACGATAGACATGATGTAAGGTCTTGTTAACCACAGTGGCGTAATCTTTGGATGACGGATAATGACGACATTTCTGAAGCACTGGTGTGAAGGGGCGCATCATCGGAAGAGATGGAATAGAGATGGAGAAACTGGGAGAATGGCACGGAATCTTTCTAGGAAGTGGGGTGGATGAAAGATAATCAAGGTAGTTGTGGGAGTTGGCGGGATTAAAGTAGATAATCGTGTATAGCCAGCCCATGAAATAGAGGCAGTATGGTCAAAGAAGGCAAGGGAAGTGTCAGAGATGGCCATGAGAATCGCAAGGACGGATTATATTGAGAGAAAAAGTTGATGAAATTATCCAGTTCAAGGCAAAATAAGTAAAAAGCAGCAGCACAGTCAGCAAACTATCGGGAAAAAATGTGAAGGAAGGGAACAAAGAATGGTCCCCGTATTCTAAGCAAATGAAGCACTGCTTATCCCATACAGTCTTCCAGAGATATTGTTTGAGTGTGTAATATCCCATTGTTTACACCCGAGGTCCATATACAGGGAGCAGGGACAGGAATGGATGTTGCGGGTTCCGGGATTTAGATGTTTCACTAAGAACAGAGAAGATGGTAAGAGAGGGAGGGATGTGGCATTGTTAATCAAGGAAAGTATTACAGCGGCAGAAAGGACGTTTGAGGACTCGTCTACTGAGGTAGTCTGGACCGAGGTTAGAACCAGGAGAGGGGAGGTCACCCTGTTGGGAGTTTTCTATAGACCTCCAAATAGTTCCAGAGATCTAGAGGAAAGGATAGCAAAAATGATTCTTGACAGGAGCGAGAGTAACAGGGTAGTGGTTATGGGGGACTTTAACTTTCCAAATATTGACTGGAAATACTATAGTTCGAGTACTTCAGATGGGTCTGTTTTTATCCAGTGTGTGCAGGAGGGTTTTCTGACACAGCATGTAGACAGGCCAAACAGGGGCGATGCCACATTGGATTTGGATCGGGATAATGAACACGGCCAGGTGTCAGATTTAGAAGTTGGTGAGCACTTTGGTGATAGTGATCACAATTCGGTTAGGTTTACCTTAGCGATGGGCAGGGACAGGCATATACCGCAGGGCAAGAATTATTGCTGGGGGAAAGGAACTTATGATAAGATTAGGCAAGATTTAGGATGCGTAGGATGGGGAAGGAAACTGCAGGGGATGGGCACAATCGAAATGTGGAGCTTATTCAAGGAGCAGCTACTGCGTGTCCTTGATAAGTATGTACCTGTCAGGCAGGGAGGAAGTTGTCGAGCGAGGGAGCCGTGGCTTACTAAAGAAGTTGAAGCGCTTGTCAAGAGGAAGAAGAAGGCTTATGTTAGGATGAGACGTGAAGGCTCAGTTAGGGCGCTTGAGAGTTACAAGCTAGCCAGGAAGGATCTAAAGGGAGAGATAAGAAGAGCAAGGAGAGGACACGAGAAGTCATTGGCGGATAGGATCAAAGAAAACCCTAAGGCTTTCTATCGGTATATCAGGAATAAAAGAATGACGAGTGATAGGTTAGGGCCAGTCAAGGATAGTAGTGGGAAGTTGTGTGTGGAATCGGAGGAGATAGGGGAAGTGTTAAATGAATATTTTTCGTCAGTATTTACCGTGGAGAAAGAAAATGTTGCCGAGGAGAATACTGAGATACAGACTACTAGGCTAGTTGGGATTGAGGTTCACAAGGAGGAGGTGTTAGCAATTTTGGAAAGTATGAAAATAGATAAGTCCCCTGGGCCAGATGGGATTTATCCTAGGATTCTCTGGGAAGCCAGGGAGGAGTTTGCAGAGCCTTTGTCCTTGATTTTTATGTCGTCATTGTCGACAGGAATAGTGCCGGAAGACTGGAGGATAGCAAATGTTGTCCCCTTGTTCAAGAAGGGGAGTAGAGACAGCCCTGGTAATTATAGACCTGTGAGCCTTACTTCGGTTGTGGGTAAAATGTTGGAAAAGGTTATAAGAGATAGGATTTATAATCATCTTGAAAAGAATAAGTTCATTAGCGATAGTCAGCACGGTTTTGTGAAGGGTAGGTCGTTCCTCACAAACCTTATTGAGTTTTTTGACAAGGTGACCAAACAGGTGGATGAGGGTAAAGCCGTGGAAGTGGTCTATATGGATTTCAGTAAGGTGTTTGATAAAGTTCCCCACGGTAGGCTATTGCAGAAAATACAGAAGTATGGGATTGAAGGTGAATTAGTGCTTTGGATCAGAAATTGGTGGTGGTTGATGGTAAATGTTCATCCTGGAGTATAGTTTCTAGTGGTGTACCGCAAGGATCTGTTTTGGGGACACTGCTGTTTGTCATTTTTATAAATGACCTGGATGAGGGTGTGGAAGGGTGGGTTAGTAAATTTGCGGATGACACGAAGGTCGGTGGAGTTGTGGATAGTGCCGAAGGATGTTGTAGGTTACAGAGGGACATAGATAGGCTGCAGAGCTGGGCTGAGAGATGGCAAATGGAGTTTAATGCGGAAAAGTGTGAGGTGATTCACTTCGGAAGGAGTAACAGGATTGCACAATACTGGGCTAATGGGAAGATTCTTGGTAGTGTAGATGAGCAGAGAGATCTTAGTGTCCAACTACATAAATCCCTGAAAGTTGCCACCCAGGTTAATAGAGCTGTTAAGAAGGCATATGGTGTGTTCGCTTTTATTAGTAGGGAGATCCAGTTTAGGAGCCACGAGGTCATGCTGCAGCTGTACAGAACTCTGGTGCGGCCGCACCTGGAGTATTGCGTGCAGTTCTGGTCACCGCATTATAGGAAGGATGTGGAAGCTTTGTAATAGGTGCAGAGGAGATTTACGAGGATGTTGCCTGGTATGGAGGAGGGAAGGTCTTACGAGGAAAGGCTGAGGGACTTGAGGTTGTTTTCGTTAGAGAGAAGGAGGAGGAGAGGTGACTTAATAGAGACATATAAGATAATCAGAGGGTTAGATAGGGTGGATAGTGAGAGTCTTTTTCCTCAGATGGTGATGGCAAACACGAGGGGACATAGCTTTAAGTTGAGGGGTGATAGATATCGGACAGATGTCAGAGGTAGTTTATTTACTCAGAGAGTAGTAGGGGCGTGGAACGCCCTGTCTGCAACAGTGGTAGACTCGCCAACTTTAAGGGCATTTAAGTGGTCATTGGATAGACATATGGATGAAAATGGAATAGTGTAGGTCAGATGGTTTCACAGGTCGGCGCAACATCGAGGGCTGAAGGGCCTGTACTGCGCTGTAATGTTCTATGTTCTATATACCTATAATTTACAACAGGTTCCTGCGCAGGGGTCAGGATCACAAAACGGGGTTGGGTTTAATTCCCAGGCCAGAGTCACTGCCAAAGAGTGGAATTCCAGTGGAAATGGTGAGAGAATGACACAACACCAATCAGGAAATTAGGTTGGAATCAGACTCATTTTGCTGGAACCTGTTCTCCTCCCGAAGTCGTGATTTGTAGTGCAAGCTTGGAGAATCAAGGCAGAATCATTTCCCACAGAACCTGACACCAGGATTGCAGGTTCTGATTCTCCTGGGAGCTGGATAGGCCAAATGATACCTTCACACCCAGAGGCCAACTGAGGCCCTCGAGTGGCATATTAATGGGGCTACAGCTTCACAGGACTGGAACTGATATCCTCATAGGGAGATTGGACAGTGCTGCTGGAGAGGGTTTGAACAATCTTGTCAGTGGGATGGGAACCGAGGTATGGCTCAAATTGGAAGGATGCAGAGCTTAAAACAGGAGGTATAAAAGTAGACAGCAGCATTAGAAGGTAGGCGAAATAAAGGCAAGCCTCAACTAGGTTTAGAATGCAGAATAATATTAAGAAGACAAGGTTAAGAGCACTGTACCTGAATGCATGGAGCATTCGAAACAAGGTAGGTTATTTAAAGGCACAGATAGAGGTTAATGGGTATGATCTCATTGTCATGACGGAAACTTGACATTAGCGTGACAAAGACTGGGAACTGAAGATTCAAAGAGATTCAACATTTAGAAAGGAAAGGAAGGCAGGAAAAGAAGGTGGTTTAGCGCTTATAATAAGGGATGGGATTAAAGCAAAAGTACGGGATGATCTCAGATTGTAAGAAAAAAATGTGTTGTTTGGGTGGAGCTACGAAACAGCAAGTGGCAGCAAACATTGGCAGGAGTTGCTGATAGGCCAACAAGCAGTAGTGACAGAGTGGGGCAATGTATTAATCAGGAGATTAGAAACATGTAGCATGTGTAATAGAGTGATTATGGGTGTTTTCAATCTGCAGATATACAGGGTAAATCTAATGAACACTAATGCTGTGGAGGACGAGACGTTGGAGTGTGAGGAATGGTTTTCTAGAGCAATATGTTGAGGAACAGACTGGAGAACAGGTTATTATAGATCAGTATTAGGTAACGAGAAAGGGCTAATTAATCATCTTGTTGGTAAAGATGCTTCCGGGATGAGTGACCATATATGATAGAATTTTACGTTATGTTTGAAAGTGAAGTAGTTCAACCTGAAGCCAGGGTGTTAATTTTGAACAAAGGAAATTATGAAGGTATGATTTACTATATAAACATCACTTTGTTTTAATCAACCGTCATTTTACTTTGTTTTGAAATAATTAGATTTGTTTTTTTCTCTATATTTTGTCTGACAGTGTGTGTTTTCTGTTTAATTAAAATTCCAAACAGAATTGATTTCGGACCATTTCTCTGTCGATGCAAATACTGAGATATATTACTCCACATGCAATTACCAACACAGTTACAGAGATTAAAAGCATTGTTTATTAATGAAGAGTTTATGCAAAGGTCCTTTTGTAACCGCCTCACATTTTCATCTCCTATTAAAGAAGGTTTAGAATACATCGGGTGACCAATAACAAATCTGTCTCTTTAATCTGCATTTCTTGTAACTGCTTCCGCCACTGCCACATAGTTAATGTGGACAAATTGCTGCAGTATATAAAGTATGTGTTGATGTGCAATGGAAATAACGCAAAATAATAATAACACATTTATTCAATGTTTTAGCTGGAATTTGTGCCTTTGTCAATATTAATGCCTATATTGTATTTCAAGTACTAAATATGCACCAATTCCTCGATGCAATATATTGTTGTTTTACTGTGCCACACTATCCCTGTGGATTCCGGAGTATGTTGGGAGAGCAGGAGAATCTGATCAGAAATTAAAGTGTTTTTGCACTTTAATTCTTAATATTTTAGTTATTCATCAGCAGAGCATAATCTTTACTCAGTCGGGAGAACGACATGGAGAGCGGACCTGTGTGAGAAGGGCAGCGGCGGTGGGAGATAAAAAGCGGCGGCAGAGAATCCCTTCTACCTCTCTCCGCCTGTCAGAGCCGAGGTGTGACATCTCAGGAAAACAGGTAGGTGATTGGTGGGTATCTTGATGGTGTCTCTTTTGATTAGTCAAGTGGTTTAAATCAAGAAATTATTACAGCTGAAGAGTACAGGTAAGAAATTCACTTTTATAATATTTAACATCCAAGTTAATTAATTAAATAGAATAGAAAAGGCTGGGAAGGCAATGTGTTGCTGTTGCAGCTGTAGTATGTGGGAGTTGGTGGACGCTGGTGCGATCCACGGTGACCATATCTGCAGCAAGTGTTGGCTGCTCGAGGTACTTCCGACTCAGATCTGATGAGCTGGAGTCCGAGCTGCGGACAGTGCGACCCATCAGGGAGGGACAGAGTTACCTGGACACAGTATTTCAGGAGACAGTCACACTCTTAGATTAATTAAATCAAACTTGGACCATGGTCAGGGACATGAGGGTGTGACTGCGATTGAGGAAGGTATGGTGATCCCGAGTTTAGCTTTGGAGGAGACTTCGCCAGTCCGCTGAGTCAATAGGTACGAGGTTCTTGTTCCCAGTGTGGACGAGGGCACAGACTGCAGAGAGGATGAATGAACTGAGCACATCACAGTTGTTCAGAGCGCCATTCAAGTGAGGGGTGAGAAGAGAAATATAGTAGTAATAGGGGGTAGCATTGTTAGGGTAATAGATATGGTTCTCTGCAGCAAAGACAATGAGTCCTGAAGGCGGTGTTGTCTACCTGGTTCCAATGTTAAGGACATCTCTTCTGGGCTAGAGAGGAACTTAGAGTGGGAGGGGAAGGATCCAGTTGTTGTAATCCATTTAGGTACCGACGACATATGTAGGCCGAGGAAAGAGGTTCTGCTCATGAACTATGTGCAGCTCGGGGCTAAATTAAGAAACAGAACCACAAAGGTACCCGGATTACTACCTGAGCCACATGCACATTGGTATTTTGAAAATAAGATTAAAGAGGTAAACACGTGGCTCCAAGATTGCTGTGGGAGAAATAGGTTCTGATTCATGTGACAATGACACCAGTACTGGTAAGGTGAGAGGTGTTCCGTTAGGATAGGCTTAATTTGAACCAATCTGGGACCAGTGTCCTGGCGAATCGTATAACTCGGATTGTAGATCGGACTTTAAAATTATTAGTTGGGGGGCAGAGGGGGGGTGGAGGTGGAGGGCGGGGAGGGTCGTGGTAGGGTTCAATTGAAGGGAAGTTTAAATAAGTCAAGGAAGAAGCGAGAGAGAAGAGCTGCAGGGTCATGAGGAAACGATAAGTAATCAAAGTGTGACAGGAAGGGGCAAAAAATATAAGCTGAAGCGTTAAGCTAAAATTAGAACCAGGATGAATAATAATGGTAAAAAGTCAAAGCTTAAGGCTTTTTATCTCAATGCAAACAGCATTTATATAAAGATAGACGATTTTATGGCACATATAGAAATAAATGAATATGACTTGATAGCTATTATAGAGACGTGGTTGTAGGGTGACCAAGACTAGGAGCTCAATATTCAAGAGTATTTGACGTTCTGGAAAAATCGGCAAAATGGAAAAGGAGGTGGAGTAGCTTTGTTAAAAAAAGAAGCAAATAGTACGGTGGTGAGCAGTGATATAGATGCAATTTTGGGTGGAAATAAGGAATAGCAAGGGTAAGACGTCACGCGTGGGGGGTGTTCTGTAGGCCCCTGAAGAGATGCCTCACTGGAGGACAAATTTTAAATCGGACACAATGGAGGCGTGTAAGAAGGGCGCTACAATTGTCATGGGTGATTTTAATCTGCAGACTGACTGGACAAATCAGATTGGCAGAGGTAAGATGGAGGACGAATTTATAGAGTGCATCAGGGATTGCTACTGAGAGCAATACGTTGCAGAACTTACCTGGGAATAGGCTATTTAAATCTAATAGTGTGTAATGAGGTAGCATTAATAAGAGATATCATAGTTAAGGATCATCCGGGGGGAATGAGCACAACATGGAAGAATCTCAAAATCAGTTTGAGAGAGAGCAACTCGGGTTTCAAACTAGTGACCTCAACTTAAACAAAGACAATTATGGAGGTATGAAGAAAGAGTTGTCGAAAGAGGGCTGGAAAAAAAAAGACTAAGGGGAAGGTCAGTGGATGTGCAGTGGCAGACATTTAAACAGATATTTCATAATGCTCAGCATAAAAAAATATCCAGGTCAAAAAGAAGGACTTGATGAGAAGGATGAACGGCCGGTGGTCAACAAAGGCGGTCAAGGAGAGCAGCCAATCCAAAACGAAGGCATACAAAGCAGCAAAAACTAATGATAGGCCGGAGGATTTGGAATATTTTAGCAACAAGCAGTGGATGACTAAGAATCTGATAAAGAAGCAGAAAATCCATTATGAAAACAAATTGGCAGGAAATATAAAAACAAACAGCAAGAGCTTCCACGGTTATATAAAAAGAAAGAGAGTAGCTAAAGTGTGCGTGGGACCCTTGGAGGATGCGACTGGAGAGTTGATAACAGAGAACAGGGAAATGGCAGATAATTTAAACCAATATTTTGCATCGGTCTTCACGTTGGAGGACACTAGAAGAATCCCACAGATATCGGATAAGCAAGGAGCTTATGGGAAGAAAGTGTCACAAGGGCCCAGAGATGGAGAATCGCAGAAAAACAATTATTTTACTCTTCAGGAGACCTGGCAGTTTTATAATGCTTTGAATCACACTGGTTGTGTTTATCATTTACAGCCGAATTGCTGATATTCAGTACTTTTCCTCCAACATTGACCCTCACTTTATCACAAATAAAACATCAATGATGCTGCAGATTGTCAGTTCCTGAACCAACACATGTATTTACGCTGCAACCCAGATTAAATTCAGACAGGGGCTGAAGAACGCAGTGAATTACTTTCTCAATCTCATTGTTAAATTAGTGAAATCATAGAAAGAGCTGAAGGTTTCGAAGATTGGAACTAAATCCCATTCATATTCCATTCCCTACCCTCCACACATGACCAAAAGCATATTTTATATTCACAGCAATGAGCCCTGAAATGATTTAAATATGATTCTGAGATTATATTTTATCAATAAACTGACATATTGAGGTGGGACTTCACACAAAGGCATCACTGAAAATCTCAGCTGGATTCAACCAAAGCCAGCCTGGACGCAGAGCAAAATGGACATAGCGACAAATCACAGTGATTGTGAGATGATGAAAGGAACAGAAGTTGCAGTGAGACAGGGACACCAGTAGATGGAGATGGTGAGAGTGGAGCAGAAACTGCAGTGAGGCAGGTACTCCAGCAGACGTGGATGGTGAGAAAGACAGTAAGTGCACTGAGGCAGGGTCGCCAGCGGATGGAGATGCTGAGCAATTGCTGATGGGAAATTCTGTGTTCATGAGTTTGGAAGTTTCCACTTGTTTGAGGTATTTACTTCATTTAAACCTGAGATGCTGAATAAAAGAATTGCAATACAATTTACGTTAAATGGCTATTTTCCCACTATGTAAACACTTGTAACATTAAACTGGCTGATGTTTGTAAAATTATTTTGATTGATTAAAGGTAATGTATAAATAAAGCAACATCATTAAATAAAACTCATGCAATCATTCACACATAAACACTCTCTAAATAGGTTGTGTTGAGTTCTTCATCGCTAAAGTTATGCCATCGATCTCTCTCACCTATCTTTCCATGCTGGTATCTTTTCTACTATATCTAAGAGTAATTGAAGTTTTTATCCTGTTGGCTTTTGAAAGTTAATATTGAATCTGCTTTGAGAAACCCATCAGATAGTGAATTCCAGAACATAACAACGCCCTGCCTATTAGTTTCTCCCCTCTGTTGTGTAAACAGTTTTTCCTCATCTCTCCAAACAGAGTGAAACATTTTAAATACAGTTGATTTCTCCAGGACAGCAGCTGCAGAGGAGCTGGAACCTCCTGAATTTGGACAAGCGATGAACAAAAATCCCTCTGAATCCCCCAGGAGAGCTGAGGAAAGAAACAGTCAGGAGGCAAATGGAAACTAGTAACACTTTCTTGCAGCAGTAAAAACTCTTTGCCCCAATGTGAAGGTCGTTATCGCTGAGCTTAAAAAGTGAGGAGAAAAGTGGAAGATTGTGAATAAAATTTGTGTTAAATGTCCATTTTCCAGCTTGATAAACCCTTGTAACATTAAAGTGGTAAATGAGAAGGAAGTTTTTCTTTTCCAATGATTACAGGCTAATGTTTAAATTCAGAGACCCGATAAGCAAGACCAGAGCGGCGTCAGCGAGAGTGGCAACAGGGGCGAGGACACGGGGATAAAAAAAAAGAAACAGTGGCTCTGTACTGTGGACCTGCTTGACCAAAAGAATCGAATGGGACGCCACAGGAGAGCTGGTAATTGACGGGTGGGTATTTCCTCCGTGTCTCTATTTTTGTTTTAAATCATTACACGTTGAGTGTTCACTTAAATAATTATTTTTTTAAATACTATGATCCAAATAAATTAATTAAATAGAATAGAGATGGCTGGGCAGATTATGTGTTGCAGCTGCAGTATGTGGGATCTGGTGGACGCCGGTGCGATCCACGGTGATCACATCTGCAGCAAGTGTTAGCCGCTCGAGGGCCTTCGGCTCAGAGCTGATGAGCTGGAGTCCCAGCTGCGGACACTGCGACACATCAGAAATGGGGGGAGTTACCTGGACACTGTTTTCAGGAGACAGTCACACCAATTAGATTAATTACATCAAAATTAGACCGTCGGCAGGGACAGGAGTGTGTGACTGCGAGTGACGCAGGTATGGAGATCCACAATTTATCTTTGGAGGAGCCTCAGCCAGTCTTTTTTTTATTCATTCATGGGATGTGGGCGACGCTGGCCACGCCAGCATTTATTGCCCATCCCCAATTTCCCTTGAGAAGGTGGTGGTGAGCTGCCTTCTTGAACCGCTGCAGTCCATTTGGTGCAGGTAGACCCACAGTGCTGTTAGGAATGGAGTTCCAGGATTTTGACTGCGTGAATGAAGGAACGGCGATATAGTTCCAATCAAGATAGTGTGTGACTTGGAGGGGGACTTGCAGGTGGTGGTGTTCCCATGTATTTGCTGCCCTTGTCCTTCTAGTTGGTAGAGGTCGTGTGCTTGGAAGGGGCTGTCGAAGGAGCCTTGGTGCATTGCTGCAGTGCATTTTGAAGATGGTACGCACTGCTGCCAGTTTGCGTCGGTGGTGGAGGGAGTGAATGTTTGTCGATGGGGTGCCAATCAAGCGGGCTGCTTCGTCCTGGATGGTGTTGAGCTTCTTGAGTGTTGTTGGAGCTGCACCCATTCAGGCAAGTGGAGAGTATTCCATCACACTCCTGACTTGTGCATTGTCGATGGTGGAAAGGCTTTGGGGAGTCAGGAGGTGAGTTACTCGCATGATGATTCCAAGCCTCTGACCTGCTCTTGTAGCCACGGAGTATGGCTAGTCCAGTTCAGTTTCTGGTCAATGATAGCCCCTTGGATGTTGATAGTGGGGGATTCAGCGATGGTAATGCCATTGAATGTCAAGGGGAGATGGTTATATTCTCTCTTGTTGGAGATGGTCCTTGCCTGGCACTTGTGTGGCGCGAATGTTACTTGCTACTTATCAGCCCAAGACTGGATATTGTCCCGGTCTTGCTGCATTTCTACACGGACTGCTTCAGTATCTGAGGAGTCACGAATGGTGCTGAACATTGTGCAATCATCAGCGAACATCCCCACTTCTGATCTTATGATTGAAGGAAGGTCATTGATGAAGCAGCTGAAGATGGTTGGGCCGAGGCCACTACCCTGAGGAACTCTGCAGTGATCTCCTGGAGCTGAGATGATTGACCTCCAACAACCACAACCATCTTCCTTTGCACTCGGTATGACTCCAGCCACCGGAGGGATTTCCCCCTGATTCCCAATTGACCGCAGTTTTGCCAGGGATCCTTGATGCCATACTCGCTCAAATGCTGTCTTGATGTCAATGGCAGTCACTCCCACCTCACCTCTTGAGTTCAGCTCTTTTGTCTATGTCTGAACAAAGGCTGTAATGAGGTAAAGAGCTGAGTGACCTTGGCGGAACCCAAACTGAGCGTCACTGAGCAGGTTATTGCCTAGCACGTGCTGTTGATGACACCTTCCATCACTTTACTGATGATTGAGAGTAGGCTGATGGGGCGGTAATTGGCCGGGTTGGACTTGTCATGCTGTTTGTGTACAGGGCAGACCAGGGCAGTTTTCCACATTGCAGGGTCGATGCCTGTGTTGTAGCTGCACTGGAACAGCTTGGCTAGGTGTGCAGCAAGTTCTGAAGCACAGGTTTTCCGTCCTGTTGCCGGAATATTCTCAGGGCCCATAGCTTTTGCAATATCCAGTGCCTTCAGTCATTTCTTGATATCACGCAGAGTGAATCGAATAGGCTGAAGTATGGAATCTGTGATGTTGGGGACTTCAGGAGGAGGCCGAGATCGATCATCAGCTCGGCACTTCTGGCTGAAGATTGTTGCAAATGCTTCAGCCTTATCTTCCACACTGATGTACTGGGCTCCCCCATCATTGAGGATGGGGATATTTGTGGAGCCACCTCCTCAAGTTAGTTGTTTAATTGTCCAACTCCATTCACGGCTGGATGTGACAGGACTGCAGAGCTTAGATCTAATCCGTTGGTTATGGGATCGCTTAGCTCTGTCTATCACATGCTGCGTATGCAGTTTGACATGCAGATATTCCTGTGTTGTAACTTCACCAGTTTGACACCTCATTTTGAAGTATGCCTGGTGCTGCTCCTGCCATGCCCTCCTGCACGCTTCATTGATCCAGGGTTGGTCTCCTGGCTTGATGGTAATGGTAGAGTGGGGGCTATGCCGGGCCATGAGGTTACAGATTGTGCTGCTGCTGATGGCCCACAGCGCCTCATTGATGCCCAGTTTTGCATTGTTAGATCTGTTGGAAATCTATCCCATTTAGCACGGTGATAGTGCCACACAACACGATGGACGGTCTCCTCAATGTGAAGGCGTGACTTCGTCTCCATCAGGACTGTGCTGTGGTCACTCCGACCAATACAAACATGGACAGAAGCATCTGCCGCAGGCAGATTGGTGAGGACAAGGTCAAGCATGTGTTTCCCTCGTGTTGGTTCCCCCACCACCTGCCGCAGATCCAGTCTAGCAGTTATGTCCTTTACGACTCATCCAGATCTGTCAGCAGTGGTGCTGCCGAGCCACGCTTGGTGATGGACATTGAAATCCCCCACCCAGAGTACATTTTTCGCCCTTGCCACCTTAAGTGCTACCTCCAACTGGTGTCCAACATGGTGGAGTGCTGAGCCATCAGCTGAGGGAGGGCGGTAGGTGGTAATCAGTTGGAGGTTACCTTGCCCATGTTTGATCTGATGCCATGAGAATTCATGGGGTCCGCAGTCGATGTTGAGGACTCCCAGGGAAACTCCCTCCCTACTGTGTACCACTGTCCGCCACCTCTGGTTCAGTGCGCCATTCAAGCAGGAGGAGAACAAAGAAATGTAGCTGTAATAGGGGATAGCATAGTTAGGGGAATAGTTGCAATTCTCTGCAGCAAAATAGAAAATTCCAAAGGCTGTGTTACCTGCCTGGTGCCAAGGTTAAGGACATCTCTTCTGGGCTAGAGAAGAACGTGGAGTGCAAGTGAAGGATCCAGGTGTCATGGTCCACATAGCTATCAACAACATAGGAAGGAGGTTCTCCGAGGGACTATGAGCAGCTCAGGGCTAAATTAGAAAGCAGAACCACAAAGGTTCCAGATTGCTACTTGAGCCACGTGCAAGTTGGCATTGGGGAAATAAGATTAGAGAGGTAGATGTATGGCTCAAAGAATGGTGTGGGAGAAATGGGCCCCGATTATGGGACACTGGCACCATTACTGGGGAAAGAGAGAGCTGTTCCATTGGGATGGGCTTCACTTGAACCATGCTGGGACCAGTATCCTGGAGAATCGTACAAGTAGGTTTCTAGAAAAGACTTCAAAGTAAATAGTGGGGGGAGTGTCCAATAGAAGGGAAGTTTAAAACGTCGAAACGTAACGAGACAGCAGAGGTGCAGGGTAGTGAAAGGGCATACATTAATCGGAATGTGACAGGAAGGGACACAGAATACAAGCATAAGAGTACAGCAGAAATTAGAACCAGAGTACGTAAAAATGGTTTTTTTTAAAAATTCAAAGCTTCAGGCTCTTTATCTGAATGCATGTAACATTTGTGACAAGATGGATGAGCTGATGGCACAAATAGAAATAAATGAATATGATTTGATAGCTATCACAGAGATGTGGTGGCAGGATAACCAAGACCGGAACCTCAATGTTCAAGGATATTCGGCGTTCTGGAAGAATACGCAGAAAGTAAAAGTAGGTGGGGTAGCTTTGCTATTAAAGGAAGTGATCAGTGCAGTTTTGAGTAAGGGTATAGGTGCAGTAGATCGTGATGTAGAAACAGTTTGGGTAGAAATAAGGAACAGCAAGGAAAGAAATCACGGGTGGCAGTCGTTTGTAGGTCTCCAATGATTTGCCTCTCTGTCGGACAAAGTATTAATCAGGAAATGATGGAGGCGTGTGAGAAAAGCACTCCAATTATCATGGGTGATTTTAATCTGCATTTCGACTGGACAAATCAAATTGGCAAGGAAGACGAATTTGTAGAATGCATCAGGGATTGTTTCTGAGAACTATACATTGCAGAATCTACCAGGGAACAGACTATTTCAGATTTGTAATGTGCAATGAGGTAGGTTAAAGAAGATATCTCGTAGCTAAAATTCGTCTCGGGGGATGTGTTCATAACATGGTACAATTTCAAATGCAGTTGGAGGGTGAGCAACTCGGGTCTCAAACCAGTGTCTTCAACTTAAGCAAGGACATTTACAGAGGTATGAAGAAAGAGTTGTCTAATGCGGACTGGTAAAATAGACCAAAAGGAAAGACAGCAGATGAACAGTGGCAGACTTTTAAGCAGATATTTCATAACACTCAGCAAACATTTATTCTGGGCAGAAGGAAGGACACAATAAAAACGATGGACCACCCGTGGATAACAAAAAGGACGTTAAGGAGAGTATCAATTCAAAAACAAAGGCGTACAAAGTGGCGAAAGTTAGTGGCAGGGCAGAGGATTGGGATTTTTTTTTATAAATCAGCGGATGACTTAAAGACTAATGAAGAGGGAGAAAATTGATTAAGAGTAAATTGGCAAGAAATATAAAAACAAGCACAAAGAGCTTCTGTGGTTATGTGAAAAGAAAGAGAGTAGCTAAAGTAAGTGTGGGACCCTTAGTGGATGAGACTGGGGAATTAATAACAGGGAGCAGGGAAATGGCTGCTAATTTAAATCAATTTTTTGTATTGGCCTTTACGGTGGAGGACACTATAAACATCCCAACAATAATAGATGTAAATGGGAGGGAGGAACTTGTAACAATCTCTATGACGAGGGAAAAGGTTCTTGACAAACTTATGGGAATAAAGGCAGACACGTCGCCAGCACTTGATGGCCTGTATCCAAAGGTTTTAAAAGAAGTGGCTGCAGAAATAGTAAGTGCATTGGTCATAACATACCAAAACTCACTGGATTGCGTAAGGTACCAGCGGTTTGGAAAACCGCTAATGTGACGCCCCGATGCAATAAAGGAGGGATACAGAAAGCACAAATATATAGACCAGTTAGCTTAACATGGGAAAATGCTCGAGTCCATTATTGAGGAATAAATAGCAGGTCATTTAGAAAAACATAATGCAATCACACACAGTCAAAATAGTTTAATGAAAGGCAAATCATGTTCGACTAATTTGTTAAAGTTACTTGAGGATATAACCAGCAGTGTGGATAAAGGGGAACTGGTAGATGTTGTGTTTTTGGATTTTCAGAAGGCTTTCAATAAGGTGCCGCATAAAAGTTTATTGCTGAGGGTATTGGGGGTAATGTGTTGGCACAGATCAAGGATTGTCTGGCACATGGAATGCAGAGAGTCAGGATTAATGGGTCTTCTTCTGGTTGGAAAGCCATAACGAGTGGGATGCCAGAAGCATCGGTCCTGGGGCCTCAACTATTTACTATCTATATTAATAACTTGGAGGAACGGACAGAGTGTAGTGTAGCCAAATTTGCTGACCATGCAAATTTAGGTGAGAAGGCATGCTGTGATGAAGACAGAAATAAGCTGCAAAGGGATATAGATATGTTCAGTGAGTGGACAAAAACATTGACAGATGGTATTCATTGTGGGAAAGTGTGAGGTCATCCAATTTGGTAGGAAGAGTAAAAAGGCAGATTATTATTTCGATGGAGAAAGACTACAAAATACTACAGTACAGAGGGTTCTGGGTGTTCTTGTACATTAAACACAAAACAGTTATCATGCAGGTTATCAGCGAGTAATTAGGAAGGTAAGTGGAATTCTGGCCTTTATTGCTAGGGGGTTAGAGTTTAAATGTATGGAAGTCTTGTTACAACTGTGCAGGAGGTTGGTAATGCCACACCTGGAGTACTGCATACAGCGTTGGTCCTCATATTTAAGGAATGATATGCCAGCATTAGAGGCAGTTCATAAAATAATTACTAGGCTGTTTCCTGGGAGGAAGCCTTGTCTTTATCAAGAACAGCTAAACAGATTAGCCCTTTTTTCATTGGAATTAGAATAATTGTTCACCTCCAGGGTTCTATTAATTTGCCTTCCAATTGATTCAAGGCCACGTTATAAATGAGTTTTTATGATAAAGGAGGAACAGTTTGGATCTTGTTGCGCTGAACCAACTTGCCAATACGGCACATTTCAATCGTCATTGGCAACTCTGTCGTCCGTCACCCATACACATCAAAATATTATACAGAAGTGCCAATTATCAGCAATTCATTTCTTTATCTTAGCATCACCTGTGGCAGAAGGTTCCTCAGGAACATTTCGTGAACAATCCATTCACTGTCATTTCGCACGTCGGCCTAGTTTTGCTTGTGTATCACACAGCACAGAAGGCAGTGCATCGTGATCAATGGGTCTTTTTCAGATTGGAAAGCCGTAACTAATCGGGTGCCACAAGGATCGGTCCGAGGACATCAACTATTTACGATCTATATCAATGACTTGGAGGAAGGGACAGAGTGTTGTGTATCTAAATTTGCTGATGATTCAAAAATAGGTGGGAAGACATGTTGCGATGAGGACACAGTATCTGCAAAGGGATATAGATAGGTCAAGTGAGTGGGGGGAAGAAAAGAAAACTTGGCAGATGGAGTTCAATGTGGGAAAGTGTGAGGTCATCCACTTTGGTGGGAAGAATAAAAAGACAGATTATTATTTAGATGGAGAAGGCTACGAAATACTGCAGTACAGAGGGATCTGGGAGCTCTTGTACATTAAACACAAAATGTTAGCATACAGGTGCAGCAAGTAATTAGGAAGGCAAATGGAATGTTGCCCTTTATTGCCAGGGGCTTAGAGTTTAAAATAGGGAAGTCTTGTTCCAGGGTATTGGTGTGGCCACATCTGGAGTACTGTGTACTATTTTGGTCCCCATATTTAATGAAGGATATATTAAAATTGGAGGCTGTTCAGAAAAGGTTCACCAGGCTGATTCCTGGGATGAAGGGGTTGTCTTATCATGAACGGCTAAACAGGTTAGGGCTTCATTTATTGGAGATTAGAAGAATAAGAGGTGACCTTTTTGAAACATATAAGATTTTAAGGGGGCTTTACAGGATAGATGTTAAGACTATGTCTCCACTTGTGGGGGAATCTCGAACTCGGGGTCATAATTACAGAATAAGGGGGCACAAATTTAAAACTGAGATGCAAAGGAATTTCTTCTCTTAGAAGATGGTGATTTTCTGGAATTCTGTACCTCAGAGAGTTGTGGACGCTAGGTCACTAAATATATTTAAGGAGGACGCAGATAGATTTTTGAAATCTCGTGGAGACGAGGGGTATGCGGAGCTGACCGAAAAGAAGAGTTGGGACCTGGTGAAGCCCATCCATAATCTTATTGAATGGCGGGGCAAGCTTGAGGTGCTGAATGGCCTAATCCTGCTCCTATTTCTTATGTTCTTATGCAAACCATCTGGCAGATCTAAATTTCTCAACTGAACTGACAGCAAAAATGTGTATTGGTGTAAATGGGAGGTGTGCTCCCTCACCCCCAGGAACAGCGGGCAAGCAGAGTAAATTTAATGGAGTATGTATTGCAAATGAATATTATATAAGGCAATGTTGCAGGCAAGTAACAATGAAATGGAATTAGGAAAGTAAAAGGTGAACATTGATTGTGGAATGAAGAGAAAAACCGACAGTTCCAGAGTAATAGCGCTCGACCTCGCGCATGTTTCAGCTAATCTGCTACTGAAACGCTCATTTATGCTTTTCTTTCCTTTAGACTTGACTCATTTCCTTCATTTTTATTCTCTAATGTGATATGGGCGCCGCTGGGAAAGCCAGCATTTGTTGCCCATCCCTACTAGCCATTGAGAACTGAATGACTTGTTAGGCCATTTCAGAGGGCAGTTAAGAGTGAATCACATTGCTGTGGGTCTGGAGTCACATGTCGGCAAGACCAGGTAAGGATTTCCTTCCCTAAAGAACGGTAGTGAACAAGATAGCGTTTTACAACAATCAATGATAGTTTCATGGCATCATTACTAAGAGTAGATTTCAATTCAAGATTTTAACACACTGCTGGCTTGTCTCACACATGCTGCTCTTTGCATACTTGAGGTCATACAATCTGTGTTGCTCTTGTATTAACTCACACCAAATCTCTTTACACGATCATTGACCTGGATTGGCTCCCAGCCAAGCAATGTCTTGATTTTGAAAATTTCCATCCTTGTTTGCAACTCCGATCCATGATTTCGCCCCTCCCTATCTCTGTAATCTCCTCCAGCCCAACAACCCCCCGAAATACCTGCGCTCCTCTAATTCTGACCTCTTGTGCATCCGTGATTTTAATGCTGCATCATTGGCAGCTTTGTCTTCAGCTGCCTCGGCCCCAAGCTCTGTAATATCCTCTCTACACTTCTCCGCCTCTCCACCTCGCTTTCCTCCTTTCTGACACTCCTTAAACCCTACCCCTTTGTACAAGCTTTTTGTCATCTAACCTAATATCTCCTGTTGTGTCTCAGTGTCATATTCTGTTTTAAAATGCTCCTGTGAAAAACCCTTGTGATGTTTTATTATGTTAAAGGCACTGCATACATATCAGTTGTGCTTGTTAAAGTTTGCAGACATGATATGATATTAACATATCTTTTCTGCTTGCCAGTAATTATCCCATTTTTATCCAAACAACGAATTATTTTCTCCTGGGTTGTGACCTCTGGAAATTTGTCCTGTAGTGACGTTGGACTGATTGGTTAGGAGTTACAGGGTTTACCGCATTTCTGTTTTTTTAAACAGTTTATAACATTTGTAACCCTCCAGTCCTCTGGTACCATCTCATATTCCAGAAGGATTGAAAGATTCTGGCCAGTGCCTCAACTATTTCCACCATATTTTTCTCTCCTACATCGCATCCGGACTTGGATTATGGCACAAAATATTCGACTTTATTATGGAAAGAAGAAGGTGAATTCAACTTGTTTGTTCAGTGACTGTAATTAATGCCAGTCTCCATGGACCCTAATTGGATCACTGGAGGATTTCCCTCTTCTGTTAATAAGGACCTCCGTTCAGTGTGCTGTCCCATAGTGTCCGCAAGAATATCACCCCAGCACTAACAGGGATTTGCAGTTCCAGAGAGAGGGAAAGGATAGATCAGAATCTGAAAACATTAGTTGTACTGTTACAGCAATGGGTCAGAATCTGAGAACCATAGATTGTAACGTTACAACAATGGGTCGAAATCTGGGAACAATAGATTGGAATGTTACAGCATTGGATCAGAATCTGAGAACAATAGATTGGAATGTTGCAACAATGGGCAGGAGTTTCTCCTGGAATCAGTACATTATTTCTACATTTTATGATGTGCTATCATTAGACACCCGGATCAATCTCACACTTCGGTTGATTCAATTCATTTACTATCCTATGCTGGCTATGATTGGTGTCACTGGTAAGTCTCTCTATATAGCTATTAATTTTATAAACCACGTTTAACAGCATTACTGTCCTTATCATTTACTATGCCTTGCTTTTTTTATTATTCATTCATGGGATGTGGGCGTCGCTGGCCAGGTCAGCATTTATTGCCCATCTCTAATTGCCCTTGAGAAGGTGTTGGTGAGCTACCTTCTTAAACCTCTGCTTTCCATGTGGGGTAGGTACACCCACAGTGCTGTTAGGAAGGGAGTTCTAGGATTTTGACCCAGCGACAGTGAAGGAACGGCGATATAGTTCCAAGTTAGGATGGTGTGTGACTTGAAGGGGAACTTGCAGGTGGTGGTGTTCCCATGTATGTGCTGCCCTTGTCCTTCTAGTTGGTAGAGGTCGCGTGTTTTGAAGGTGCTGTCTAAGGAGCCTTGGTGCATTGTTGCAGTGCATCTTGTAGATGGTACACACTGCTGCCACTGTGCGTGGGTGATGGAGGGAGTTAATGTTTGTAGACGTGGTGCCAATCAAGCGGGCTGCTTTGTCCTGGATGGTGTCGACATTCTTGAGTGTTGTTGGAGCTGCACCCATCCAGGCAAGTGAAGAGTATTCCATCACTCTCCTGACTTGTGCCTTGTAGATGGTGGACAGGATTTGAGGAGAGTTACCAGCCACAGGATTCCAAGCCTCTGACCTGCTCTTGTAGCCACCGTTTTTATATGGCTACTCCAGTTCAGCTTCTGGTCAATGGTAGACCCTAGGATGTTGATAGTGGGGGATTCAGCGATGGTAATGCGGTTGAATGTCAAAGGGAGATGGTTAGATTCTCTCTTGTTGCAGATGGTCATTGCCTGGCACTTGTGTGGCGCGAATGTTACCTACCACTTATCAGCCCAAGCCTGGATATTGTCCAGTTCTTGCTGCATTTCTACACGGACTGCTTCAGTATCTGAGGAGTCGCGAATGGTGCTGAACATCATGCAATCATCAGTGAACATCCCCACTTCTGACCTTATGATTGAAGGAAGTTCATTGATGAAGCAGCTGAAGATGGTTCTGCCTCGGACGCTACACTGAGGAACACCTGCAGTGATGTCCTGGAGCTCAGATGATTGACCTCCAACAACCACAACCATCTTCCTTTGTGTTAGGTATGACTCCAGCCAGCAGAGGGTTTCCCCCCTGATTCCCATTGATCTCAATTTCGTTTGGGCTCCTTGACGCCATACTGGGTCAAATGCTGCCTTGATGTCAAGGGCTGTCACGCTCACCTCGCCTCTTGAGTTCAGCTTTTATGTCCATGTTTGAACCAAGGCTGTAATGAGGTCAGGAGCTGAGTGGCCCTGGCGGAATCCAAACTGAGCGTCACTGACAGGTTGTTGCTAAGCAAGTGCCGCTTGATGGCACTGTTGATGACACCTTCCATCACTTGACTGATAATTGAGAGTAGGTTAATGGGGCGCTAGTTGGTTGCGTTGGATTTGTCCTGCTTTTTGTGTACAGGACATACCTGGGCAATTTTCCACATTGCAGAGTAGATGCCAGTGTTGTAGGTGTACTGGAACAGCTTGGCTAGGGTTGCGCCAAGTTCTGGAGCACAGGTCTTCAGGACTATTGCCGGAATATTGTCAGGGTCCATAGCTTTTGCAGTATCCAGTGCCTTCAGACCTTTCTTGATATCACGTGGAGTGAATCGAATTGGCTGAAGTCTGGCATCTGTGATGCTGGGGGACTTCAGGAGGAGGCCGAGATGGAACATCAACTCGGCACTTCTGGCTGAAGATTGTTGCAAATGCTTCAGCCTTATCTTTCGCACTGATGTGCTGGGCTCCCCCATCATTGAGGATGGGGATATTTGTGGAGCCACCTCCTCCAGTTATTTATTTAATTGTTCACCACCATTCTCGGCTGAATGTGGCAGGACTGCAGAGCTTAGATCTGATCTGTTGGTTATGGGATCGCTGAGCTCTGTCTACTGCATGCTGCCTACGCAGTTTGGCATACAAGTAGTCCTGGGTTGCAGCTTCACCAAGTAGACACCTCATTTTGAGGTATGCCTAGTGCTGCTCCTGGCATGCCTTCCTGCACTCTTCATTGAACCAGAGTTGGTCTCCTGGCTTGATGGAAATTGTAGAGTGGGGGATATGCCGGGCCATGAGGTAACAGATTGTGGTTGAGTGCAATTGTTCTGCTGCTGATGGCCCACAGCGCCTCATGGATGCCCAATTTTGCTTTGCTAGATCTGTTTTAAATCTATCCCATTCAGCACGGTGATAGTGCCACACAATGCGATGGAATGTATCCTCAATGTGAAGGCGGGGCCTCGTCTCCTCAAGGACTGTGCGGTGGTCACTCCTATCAATATTGTCATGGACAGATGCTTCTGCGGCAGGCAGATTGGTGAGTACGAGGTCGAGTATGTTATTCCGTCGTGTTGGTTCCTGCACCACCTGCCGCAGACCCAGTCCAGCTGCCTTGTCCTTTAGGACTCGGCCAGCTCGGTCAGTAGTGGTGCTTCCGAGCCACTCTTAGTGATGGACATTGAAGTCCCCCACCCCGAGTACATTTTGTGCCCGTGCCACCCTCAGTGCTTTCTCCAAGTGGTGTTCAACATGGAGGAGTACTGAGTCATCAGCTGAGGGAGGGCGGTAGGTGGTAATCAGTAGTAGGTTACCTTGCCCATGTTTGACCTGATGCCATGAGTCTTCATTGGGTCCGGAGTCGATGCTGAGGACTCCCAGGGCAACTCCTTCCCTGCTGTATACCACTGTGCCACCATCTCTGCTGGGTCTGCCCTGCCGGTGGGACAGGACGTACCTGGGGATTGTGATGGCAGTGTCTGGGACATATACTGCAAGGTATGATTCCATGATTATCACTGTGTCAGGCTGTTGCTTGACTCGTCTGTGGGACAGCTCTCCGAACTTTGGCACAAGCCCCCAGATGTTAGGAAGGAGGACTTTTCAGGGTCGACAGGGCTGGGTTTGCCGTTGTCGTTTCCGGTGCCTAGGTCGATGCCGGGTGGTCCGTCCGGTTTCATTCCTTTTTATTGACTTTGTGGCAGTTAGGGACAACTGAGTGGCTTGATCGGCCATTTCAGAAGGCATGTAACAGTTAACCACATTGCTGTGAATCTGGAGTAACATGTCAGTCAGACCAGGTAAGTACAGCAGATTTCCTTCCCTCGAGGACATGAGTGAACCAAATGGGCTTTTCCAACAATTGACAATGGTTACATGGCCATCATTAGACCAGTTTTAATTCTGCTGTGGTGGGATTCGAACCCATGCCCCCAGAAGAATACCCTGGGATTCTGGGTTACTAGTCCAGTGATAATACGACTACGCCACCTCCTACACTTGTTGCTGTTGATATTCCTGGCGAAACTATTTCCCTCAGCATCCGACACTGGCCAAGACTTTCGGCTCAATGTCACCACTGGAGATGACACTATGGAAGCCTGGATCAATAAAACAGTGCACGATAAACAGTCGGCCACTTGTGCACGAGTCGTTTTTAAAGTATTTTTCCTTCCCTCTCTATCTTCTCCGATTGTGATCTTTGGCTCTACAGCACTGCTGACACCAACACTCTGGAAGCCTTGGTCCATAAAATAATGGGATCTGCGAAAACAGACAATTCAATCTCGGCTAGCACAGTACCCATGCTGGGCATGGCTCCATCCTGGACATACGGAGCATGTGGTGTTAGTGTTAGGAGGAGTTTGAATGAGACATCAATCTCCCATTCCGATAGCTTTGATGTACGTCTTTGAAACTTGATCTGTGCATGTCCACTGACCGCCTGTGTTAGTCACTGGCAGCTGAACATATATTAAAGCAGCGCGACGAAACCCCTCTCGTGTTATTTAAGAGGACCAGACATCCAGCTTTCTGGTGAGGTGCTTGTAACTTACTTCTGCTATTGTAAAGATTGTGGAGGTGCTGTGGATGTTTTTCTGCAGGTTGTGTTGTGAGCTGCTGCAGACAAAGAGAACAAAGAACAAAGAGAATTGCAGCACAGGAACAGGCCCTTCGGCCCTCCAGGCCTGTGCCGATCCAGATCCTCTATCTAAACATGTCGCCTAAAAGAACAAAGAAAATTACAGCACAGGAACAGACATTCACGGAGGACACAGGAGTTGGTGACCCAAGTCTGGACAAACTATAGGGACTGTATTTACAGTGTGTCTGGGTCTGTAACATGAGCAACAAATGGAGCAGAGGCTGCAGAGAGGGGATGTTCTTGCAAAGTGGGGTGGGGCCGTCTCTGCCCTACTCACCAGGGGTTTTCCAACAGCATTTTTTATACCTACACCAAACCCAGGAGCAGTGTCTGAGGTGACTCGGATTCAATAAGGAGGTGGTCACAGAGCTATGTCGCCTCCTGCAACACGACCTGGAGCCTCACATCAGTGTGAGGACGCAGCTGTCAGTGGCCGATAAGGTCATAGCTTCATTGAATTTCTATGCATCTGGATCTTCCAGGCATAAGCGGTCGTTATATCCAACATAGAGTCACAGAAAGTGATAGGGGCAAAGTCATAAATAGGAAATAAGGAGGTCATTACTCCCATCGTGTCCATTCAGGTTATCTGGTGAAGAGCCCGTTCAGTCCTACTCCCCGGCTCGTTCTCCATAGCCCTGCCAGTCCATTTCCATCAAGTGTCCATCCAGTTTCCTTTCAAAAACATTGATTGTCTACACTTCCACCACACTCGTGGGCAGTGAGTTGAAGGTTATTACCACTCACTGCATAAAAAAAAAGATCTTCCACATTGTCCCCTGCATCTCTTACTCTGGCAAGAGAGAATCTGAACATCTCCCCTTGGCATTCAATATCATTCCGATTGCTGAATCATCCACCATCAATATCCTAGGAGTTACCATTGACCAGAAACTGAACGAAGGTAATTATATAAATGCAGTGGCTACAAGAGCAGGTCTCCTCCTGATTCCCCAAAGCCTGTCCACCATCTACAAGGTATAAGTCATGAGTGTGATGGAATACTCTCAAGTTGCCTGGATGGCTGAAGATCCAACAACACTCAAGAAGCTCGACACCACCCAGGACAAAGCAGCCCGCTTGACTGGCACACCATCCAAAAACATTCACTCCCTCCACCATCGACGCACAGTGGCAGTAGTGTGTACCATCTCCGAGATGCACTGCAGCAACTCACCATGGTTCCTTATGGAGCATCTTCCAAACCCCTGTCCTCCGCCACCTAGAAGGACAAGGGCAGCAGATACATAGGAACACCACCACCTGCAGGTTCCCCATCCAAGCCACACACCACCATGACTTGGAACTATATCACCGTTCTTTCACTGTCATTGGGTCAAAATCCTGGAACTCCCTTCTTAACACACTGAAGGTGTACCTACCCCGCGTGGACTGCAGCGTTTCAAGAAGGCAGCTCACCACCACCTCCTCAAGGGCAATTAGAGATGGGTAATAAATGCTGACCTAGCCAGCGATGCCCACATCCCATGAACGATAAAGCCTGCAGATTGTGTTTATAGGCGTTGCTCCATCAGTTAATGGAAATGGCTTTTACTCATCTAACTGATCTAAATCTGTCATAATCTTGTACTCCGCTATTATATCTCCCTTAATCTCCTTTGCTGGAGGTAGATCAACCCCAGATGTTCCAACCTAACCTCGCAGCTAATATCCTCCAACCCTGGAACCATTCTGTTAAATCTCCTCTGCACCGTCTCAAGGATCTTCTTATCCTTCCTGAAGTGTGGTTATCAGAACTGGATGCAATACTCCTGCTGCTGCCTAACAAGAGCTCTATTTAGGTCCATTCTAACGTCCCTGCTTTTGTACTTAATTTGTCTGTTCAGCTGCTGTTTTTCCCGCCAAACTTTGAGTCCAATTTATTCTTCCCAGATCCATTCCTACCCCATTGAATTTGGCTTTCCTGCAGATTTTTTTTTTACCTTAGCTTGTTCTTTGTCCTTTTCCATAACCAACCTAATCCTAATGATGCAATGATCATTGCACCATAAAGGTTCTCCAACTGATATTCTAACCACTTGGCCCACCTTATTAAGAAACACTCAGACCAGCAATGCCGCCCCCCCCCCCTCCCCACTTCACACGCTCTCTCGTTGGACTGGAAATATGTAGCTTCAGAAATTTTCCTGAACCCATTCTTGAGACTTTCCCCCCTGTCTGCCATCCATACTACTGCTTTATCAGTCTATATTTGGATAATTAAATGCCGCATTATAACTTCTCTATAATTAATTCATCTCTCTGTAAAAAAATGCCACCAACACAATCGTTTAATTAACATCTTTATCAAACAACACATCCAATTATACAAACAAAACTGAACTATTCAGACTTGAGTACTCCCTTGGAGCCTGTCTTGTTGGTGTCCTCGACTTGCCTCGTGTTCTTGCACAGTGTTCCCCAGTGGCTGCAGCATGGCTGGTGAAAGGCTGCTGACATTCACTGGGAGAGATTGCAGATGGTCTTGCAGGACACACTCGGATAGCTCTGTGCTTGAGGACTCGGATTCAGACTGCACCACCTCGAAATGAGAAGCAGCAGCCTGGGCTGGCTGATAGGTAAGAGCAGGGACACTGGTTGAGTGACAGTGAAGGAAGAAGAAATACTGTCATCCTGAGAGAGGGCAGCAGGTTCATGCACCACGGAGTCACTGCCACTTCCACGGGGAGACAACTCAGAAATACTAGTAATCTACTGTATCACAGATTGATGGACAGCTGTGAGAGTCTGCGAACCCCAGTGACATCCGCAGCCATGTTGGAAGCAGTCTGTTCCTGCATGGCAGCCAGCACGGATCTTATGATCTCAGTCTGACTTTAGGTGTCTGCCGTCTGTACTGCAGTGGAAGCTGAAGAAATGGTCACCAGACGCTGCATCACAGCTGGGACCACGAGTGCGGTCATGGAGTTAGTGACCACGTCCACAGCGGAAAGAATGGGCATCATGCTCTGTACAATGTTCTGTGTCCTGTTGGAGCTGGATCCCTCCATGCTCATGGAGAGTGACAACAAACTGTCTGACAGACCTGTCAATGGACAAAGTATCTCAGTGTACATGTCCATCGGCATTCTCCTGTGTGCTGCTCCAGCAATTTTCACATCTGAGGTATTGTGTGTTATAGCTCGTTTATGAACTCGCCCTCCGGTGAGCTGACACATGAACTGTCTTCCCCCCTCCCCACCTCGGCTTGGCTGCAGCTTACTTGTGCTCAATGACACACCCCATGCAGATTCAGACTCTATACCAGCCACAAAGGTTCAGGCAGTGTAAGTATTTAATCTGGTGGTTGTGAATATCAAACCATGTTATGGGGCTTCTCCATCAGTGCTGTGCCGCTGCTCTCTCTGTCTCCTGGAGCTGCTGTGACTGGGAAGGCGGCAGTTTTGGGTTAGCATTGGAAATTATAAAATCAGAAGGGGAGAGTTGGGGGTGAGGGACTGAGGGTGTTATGGAAAGCAGGAGGTTCATGGTCCCGCCGTCTGCAGCTTCTGCATCATCCCAGACAGCAGAAAGAAGGGGAGGAGGCAGTTAAGAAGGGACATCAGGCAGGAACACGGCATCATACTTAAATCACTCGGTGATGCCAGAAGTTGCGAACGAGCTTCAGATAAAATTAGGTTCCTGATAATCGTGCAGCCAGACAGCAGCCCAGAACACCCTGGGCGGCACGAGGAATACATGGACATAAGGAGGGAGCATGAAGTTTGTGTGTTACCTGCATCAACAGTATCTGGCACGGACACATCATGAATCACAATACCTTGTCCTGAAAAGCAGCAGAAACATATTTTTATCTCTGTGTCTATTAACCTTTTTCTCTTTCACCTGTGTCTCACTCTCTATTTTTTATTGTCTGTCTCTTGCTCATAGAATCAAAGGTTGATGCAACGCAGAACGAGCCTATTCGGCCCATCGTGTCAATGTTGTTTCTTTGAAAGAGCTATCTAATTAGTTCCCCTTTCATCCTCTATCCCCAGACTCCAGCATTTCTTTTCTTTCAAGTATTCATTAGATTCCCTTTTGAAGGATATTATTGAATCTGCTTCCACCATGTTTACAGGCAGTGAATTCCAGCTCCCAACAATTCGCTGTGTAAGAAAATGCTCCTCATTTCCACTATGGTTTTTGCCAATTACCATCATTTTGTTTTTTCTTAATATTGAACTTTCTGACATTGGAAACACTTTCTCCTTAATTACACTATTAAAAGTCTTCCTGATTTCTATATTTCAAAAGAGAACAATCAAAGCTTTTCCAATCTCTTCTTGTAACTGAAATCCCAGATCGCTGGTACAGTATGATTAAAATGCTGTTGCTCCACGTAACATTCACTGAGGCATGCCGTACTGTTTTGTATCAGTTTAGTATAACTTTCTTTCTATGGTTATCTATGTCTGTATTTATAAAGCCCATGATCCCATATGCTTTCTGAACAGCTTTGTTAACCTGTCCTGTGACCTTCAATGATTTGCACACGAACTCGCCAGGTCTCTCTGTCCTTGCACTCCCTTCTGTAGCTTGCATTGTATCACGCAAACATACTTCCAAAATGTAATCCCTTTCACATCTATAACAGATACAAAATACTGGGGATGCTGGAAATCTGAACTAAAACATAAAAGTGTCGGAAATACTCAGAATTGATGAAGGTTCACAGACCTGAAATATGAATTCTGTTTCTATCTCCACAAATGCTGCCAGAACTGCTGAGTATGTCCATCATTTTATGTTCTTAACTCACATATTTGCTGTGCTGATTAATATTTGAGAAGAATGAAGCTATTGTTTGCAGTTCCCACTCCAAACTCTATTCCCTCGCTCCCTGCTCCATCCCTCTTCCTGGCAACTGTGCGAGAATCAACCAGACTATCCATAACTTGGTGCCTTATTTGATACCGAGATGAGCTTCATAGGAACGTAAGAACATAAGAAATAGGAGCAGGAGTAGGCCATTCGGTCCCTCAAGCCTGCCCCGCCATTCAATAAGATCATGGCTGATCTGCTCCAGACCTCAACTCATCTTTCGTTCCAACTCCTCATAGCCCTCAATTTCCCAATGTTTCAAAAATCTATCTACTTCCTCTTTAAATAATTTCAGCGATCTAGCCTCCACAACTCTCTGGAGTAGAGAACTGCAGACATTCATAAGCCTTTGAGGGAAGAAATTCCTTCGCATCTCAGTTTTAAATGAGTGCCCCCTTATTCTGAAACTATGTCACCTAGTTCAAGATTCCACCAGTAGTGGAAACATTTTCTCAACATCTACCCTTTCAAGCCCCCTCTGAATCTTGCACGTTTCAGTAAGATTACCCCTCATTCTTGTAAACGCTAATGAAAAAAGGCCTAACTTTTAGCCATTCTTGATAAGTTAATCCCTTCATCCCAGGAGTCAGCCCAGTGATTCTCTTTTGAACTGCCTCCAATGCCAGTATATCCTTTCTTAAATACGGGGACCAAAACTGTACACAATACTCCACGTGCAGCCTTACAACACCCTGCACAGTTGTCACAAGACTTCCCTATTTTTGTACTCCAACCCCCCACCCCCCCAGCAATAAAAGCCGAAATTCCATTTGAATTCTTAGTTACTTGCTGCATCTGCATGCTATCTTTTTTGTGTTTCATGCACAATAACAGATCCCTATATGCTGCACTTTCTGGAAGTCTCTGTCCATTTACATAATGGTCTGGCTTTGATTAGTCCTACTGAAGTGCATGATCTCAGACTTCCCTACATTAAACTCCATCTGCCAAATTTTTGCCCACTCACTAAACCTATCTATATCCCCTTACAGATTCCTTATGTCCTCATCACAATATGCCCTTCCACTTATTTTTGTATCGTCAGCAAATTTGCATACATTACATGCTGTCCCCTTTGTCCTCCAAGTCATTAATATAGATAGTAAAAAGTTGAGACCCAAGGACTGATCCTTGTGGCACTCCACTGGATACGTCTTTCCAACCTGAAAAAGACCCATTAATCCCGACTCTCTGCCTTCTGTGAGTTAAACAATCCTCAATCCATGCTGATACAATGCCCCGAATACCAGGAGCTCCCATCTTGTGAAATAGTATTTTATGTGTCACTTTATCGAATCCTTCTGGCAATCCAAATATTTTACATCTACCAGTTCCCCTTTATCAACTCTGATTGCTATATCCTCAAAGATCTGTTGCAAATTTGTCAAACATGATTTCCAACCACATATATGCCCTTTCACAAGGATGGCCTATTTCCACCTCTGTAGCATCGCCTGACTTCGCCCCTGTTTCAGCACCGCTGCTCAAAGCGCTCATTCATGCCTTCCTTACATCTAGACTTGACCATTCCAGTACCCTTCTGTTGATCTCCCACATTCTACTGTCTATAAACTTCAGGTCATCCAAATCTCTGCTGCTGGTGTGTTAACTCACAGTAACTCCTGTTCACCGACCACTCCTGAGCTCGCTGATCTACATTGCCTGTTGATTAAGAAACGTCTTGATTTCAAAATTCTCATCATTGTTTTCAAATGTATCCATTACCTCACCGCTCCCTGTGTTGGATTTTATGGGTGCCCATAAATTGAGGTCGTTGGTGGGGCCCCAGACAAACGTGATGGTTAGTGGGGGCAGAGGGTTTGCCATTGCCCCATTGCCAAGTGATCCTGCCAGGGGAGGGAGGTTGTCCGATGATGACCTTCCCACCCTAAAGACAAATGTAGCCCTTAAGTAGCCATTTGAGGGCCCCTTTCCGCCACCACTGGAACCTAACCAGTGGGAGGGGTGGGGTGACCTCACCTGTGGAGCGTGACTTGCAAAATGGAGCACCCTCTCTGCGGGCTTGGTGGGAGGCTGGGTTCTTTGTGCGCAATCTGTGGCCCACGGGGGGTCCCAGCCGTGAAACAATGAAGCTCCCATCCGCTCTCCCTGGACTTTATGACCAGTGCTCTAATCCCCCTCACTGGGGCCTTCCAGACTGGACCTGGCGACCCCGCCTCACTCACCCTGGGTCCAAGTTCCAGCGCTCGGTCTGGTTCCAAGACCTCTGCAGTACTGACACAAAGAACAAAGAACAACGAAAATTACAGCACAGGAACAGGCCCTTCGGCCCTCCAAGCCTGCGCCGGTCCAGATCCTCTGTCTAAACCTGTCGTCTATTTTCTTAGGGTCTGTGTCTCTTTGCTTCCTGCCCATTCATGACAGTGGACATCTTCCCGCTGACAGTGCCTATACTGCTGAACTGCCGAAGCTCTTTTTGGCCAGCAGCTCATGGAGGTGGAATTTTCATATATAAAGGTACTAGGATCCTGGCTGGCAGACTGAGACAGGAAAAAAACCATGCAGGATCACTCCATGACATGGGGATGGTACGAAAATGTCGAGCTGGTATTGCCACCGCCTTTCTGGTTTGGCGCTGCGAGCACCGCCTCCTACACATGTCCAGTCCACTATGTCTGTAATCTCCTCTTCCCCACCAGACAATAAGGTATCTGTGTTCATCTATTAGGGGACTTTGAGTTTAATCTATTCACCACTGGTGGCTGCACCTTCAGTTGCCTGGGTCTAAGCTCTGTAATACCCTCTTCACACCGCTCCACCTCACTTTCTGCCTTTAGGATACTCCTTAACGCCACCCCACCGCCCCCCCCCCCCCACACAACCCCCCCCCCCATCCCCCACACTCTTTGATCCAACTTTTGGCCATCTTACCTCCACTCTCTTTATGTGATTTGATGTCTTATATTGTTACATAAGGCACCTGTGAAGCATCTTGAAATGTTTTACTGCATTAAAGGCAGCGCTATATAAATACAAGTTGTTGTTGTTTCTGCCCATCTCACCAATCTGTCTCTGCCCTCATGAATTATATTACTAGTTTCCTCGCCCTTCACTGACCTTTCACGCTGCATGACCTCTCCATGAAGTCTAAGTCATTAATGTACATCAGAAACAGCAGTGATCCTAGTACTGAACCCTGGGGAACAGCCCTGTACACCTCCCTCCAGTCTGATATTGATAAAAGACCTCCTGCAAATGGTTACTGTCCTCGTCAATATTTACTGGGGGGGGGGGGGGCTGATGTATTATAAACCCATTATTACTCATGTTTAATTTAATCCTATTATTTTATTAACTTGTTAATCCACTCCTAATTCCAGTTGAAATCCGTTTGTTTTAATTCTATTTCCCAATCCAATCATGCTTGTATAATTTAAACCCTGGGCGGAATTAAATGGGTTCCCAGGAGTTAGGATAGAAGGCGGAGGGGCTCCTACGGCGGTGATGTAGACAACCTTCTTACCCAGAGGTCAATTGAGGCCGTTAACTGGAATTACACGAGCGGTTGGTGGCAGCTCCACAGCTTGTGCAGGCCTCCCAGTAAAACAAGGCATCCCCTCTGCAGGATTGGGGGAGGCCTCCTCCGAAGGGTAATATGTGGGCCGTGGACGGGCACTCAACAGCAAAGACTTCTTCTGCATTAAACTGCTCCGCACTCAGCCAGCCCCATCACCACCTTCCAGGAGCAATCAGACTGGACGCTGATACCCTACCGCACTTACCTGGGGTCTGGAACTCCAAGGCTGCTCTGGTCCCAGGCCTGGTGAAGTATCAGCAGTGGTCCCCGCTCCCTTGCTGGCCACGGCCATCCCACATCACTTCCCTGAGGTCCCGGGTTCTGGCTGTGGGCCTGCTTCCAGGACTGGTGCATTCTCAGCAGTTGTCCCTCCACCGTAGCTAGCCCCAAATTGCCCACCACACATACCTGGCTCTGGGGTCTCGAGGATAGGCAGTGGTCTTGTACTGGCAGTGTCCCTCCCCCCATTTCCTTATAGGTCCCAGGCGACAGACTCACATGTACCTTGGCTATGGATGTCCAGGAATGGTCCTTGTCCCAGGCCAGCTGTAGTACTGGCAGTGGTGCCCGTTCCCTGACTGATCCTGGCTATCCTATCAGCCTTATCGGAAATCCAACCACGAGTGACATTCCTGGTCCCAGGACCTATGTAGTACGGGCAGTGGCACCCAGTCATTGATAGGCCCTGAGACCCCGCAACACTTGCCTTTCATGTCGGGCTCCAGCAGGGCACCTAATTCCAGGTCTGCTGTAGTACCAGCAGTGGGCCCCGACTCTGACGGGCCCCCACGAACTCCGAAGCTTATCTGAGAAATGGGACTCCAGTAATGGTCCGGATTTCAGGACTGGAGTAGTTCCGGCAGTAACACCCACTCCCTGACCAGACCCAGAGGATCCAAAACACTTACCTCGGGTCCCGGCTCTCTAGTCGTGCTCCTGGTCCTAGGCCTAGTACATTACTGGCAGTGGCCCCGACCAGTTGAACTGTCCCTGGTGTCCTCGCCGTATTTACCTAGGTTCTAGGGCTCCAGCTACGGTCCTGAACACAGGCCTAGTATAGTGCTAACATTTCCACTGCTCCCGGCGGTGTTGCCAATGCTGCTGAGCTGCTGGACCTCTGATTGTTCAGTAACTTTGGCAGGTGGTATTCCCATCCTAAAAGGGGTGTCGACCACGGTACCAGGCAGTTCATTTTCCGAGCACCACTGAACTGCACCGGACGTGGGCTCCAAATTGCCATGTCGGGCTCACCTCATGTTTTCAGTCCGCTGTTACAGTCTGCTGGCTCCGCTAAAGTCAACTCCCTGTTGGAAGCAGAAATCACTTTCACGACTGCATTAATTGGAGACATACTGAACGTGGTAACAAAATGTACAATGTTACCTGAAATCCTTCAAACTGTGTTTTTTTCTCCTAACCTGATGCATAATTTCCTGATAATTTCCCTTGTCAACTTAGTGACGATTGAGATTATTTGTTTCATTGATTTTTTCTAATGGACCCATTCCCAATTATTGCTTTGAAATAATTGAATTCCGTGCTGCCTGTCACAGGTGAGAGAAGCTCTCAGTCAGTCCAGCCTTTAAATTTCTATGCAACAGCAAAGTGCTGCAGATGCTGCAAATCTGAGATAAAAACAGAAAATGGTGGACATATTCAGCAGGTCTGGCAGCATCTGTAGTGAGAGAAACTGAGTTATTGTTTCAGGTCGGTGACCCTTCATCAGAACTGGGAGAGATTGGAGAAGGAACAGTTTTTAATCCAGACAGGGAAAAGAAGGAGGTGGAGAATTATGATCCACACTGAGTTGAACAATTTCACTATCATCCTTTTGTCAGTTAAGCTCTCCTGCCTTGCATTGCAAGACACACCTTCCTGTTTGTTCTTTCAGTTCCAATATTTCAATGTATCACTGGATACAGGAGTACATTTGTAAATCTCGATAAGTTTGAAATCAAACTGGTCACTTTTCTCCCAGGTTGTTGACCTGTTTATTTCCCTTCCTCACAGTCAACTTGCTGACGATTGGGATCCTGCCTCAGGGAAAATGTGGTCTCTCCAACTGTGTCACTCGGTACCTGTGGCCATGTCAGTGGCGGATCTACTGGTCATTATCCTGGACCTGATATTGAGACACATTCCCATTGTTTATTGGGAACAGTTTCAGTTCCTGTTGTTCATCCCCGTGTGTAATATTCACGCCGTCCTGCTTTATGCAGCCACAGACTGTTCTGTCTGGTTCACCGTCACTTTCACCTTTGATCGATTTGTGGCCATTTGTTCCCAGAAGCTGAAAAGTAAATATTGCAGAGAGAAAACGGCTGCTGTGGTTCTGGGAACAGTGACAGTGCTGAGCTGTTTAAAGAACATCTTCTGGTATTTTATGTTAACAAGTCAGTATCGGCTGGGGAACCTGCCCTGGTTTTGTGATGTTACAGAGAATGTTGCGGAAGCTCGTGTCTGGGGAACAATCGAATTGGTCCATTACATTCTAACCCCGGGACTCCCATTTGTGGTGATTCTGCTGCTCAACGCTCTCACCGTCAGGCACATTTTAGTGAGCAGCAGAGGACGCAGAAGACTCCGGGCTAACAGCAGTGGAGAGAGTCGCAGAGACTCAGAGATGGAGAGCCGAAGGAAATCCATCATTTTACTGTTAGTTATTTCGGCGAATTTCATTCTGTTATGGACACTGTTAATGCTGTACTCTATATGGAACAGGATGGGGTACTTGGGGTCTGTGTCTGCTTATCTAGCTGTGTTTCTGCAGGAATCGGGCTTCATGCTGCAGCTCCTCAGTTGCTGCACAAACACTGCGATTTACGCCGTGACCCAGGCTAAATTCAGAGATCAGTTGAAGAATGTGCTGAAATATCCCTTTCCTGCAATTGTTAAACTCATTCAATGATGACAGGCACTGAATCACTGACTATTTCCAGCAGCTGGGGGACGGGGCCTGTCACTATGGATCCAGATCGGGGGGGCGGGGCCTGACGCCATGCAGACCGACCGGGGGGCAGGGACTGTCTGTGCAGACAGAGCGGGTGCCGAGACTGTCGCGATGGTGACATAACGGGGGTGGGACCTGTCGCTATGGTGACAGCGCGGTGACAGTGCGGGGGTTGTGCTTGTCGATATGGTGACAAAGCGGGGGTGGGGCTTGTCGCTGTGCTGGCAGGGCAGTGTGGTGGGGCACTTTGCGATGGTGACGAAGTGGAGGGCGTGGGTCTCGCTATGGTGACAGAGCGGGGAGCTGAGCCTATCGCTATGTTGAATGACCGGAGCAGGGTCTGTCGCTATGGAGACAGCCGAGTAGGCGGGCCTGAAGCAAAGGTGATGGAAGAGTGGGGGAGGATTGTCTGCCCCATGGTGACCGGGGGGGGTGGGGGTGGGAGCGATACCTGTTTCCCATGGTGGCGGGAGAATGGAGGCGGAGCTCGTTACCCATGGCGACGGGAGAATCGGGGCTGAGCCTGTTCCCTTGGTGATGAGTGTGTGGGGGCCAGGCCTGTTCTCGTGGTGACAGGGAAGTTGCAGTCAGAAATTTGCAGAATCATTTGTAATCTCGAAAATCTCTTTATATTTCCCCTGACCCACCCGGTTCCCCTTCCACCCTCTTCCCCTTCCCAGATCCCCCCTCCCAGCTCACACCACACGCACCCTCTTCCCCACCCCATCCCCCTTCGCAACCCCTTCCCAGCTCCTCTCTCGCAACATCTTCCCACTGCACCCCGATCGGCTGTACCCACCCCAGCCCTCTACAGCCCCCTGTCCAGCTCCGCCTCACACACCATTCACATCACACCTCACCCTCTCATCCCCTCCTCCTACCGGCATCCACCTATCCCTGAGCAGGGGCCCTCATAGCCCCACTGACTTGTGGGCGTCTCGGGAGAGTCCAAGGCTAAAGGAGTAAACCCGAACAGAAGATCCGGAGCAGAACCCCGCAGGCGGTCATGTGTCACCTTTGGCATGTTTCTGGCAGTCCCTGCAGCCATACTGGTGCCAAACGTCGTGGCCTGCACTCCTTTGTTCCCCACCAGAAAGGCTGAGAGGGGGTTTTCACGCTTGGGCAACTCACAACGTCCATACATTCGCCCAGGCATGCGCTATGGAGAGGTCATTCCATAGTCGCCTCACAGCGACCGAAACAACACAGAAGGCTCAGCTGGCATAGAGATTGGGCGTCACGGGTTGCCTTTGTCGGTGCGAGAGGTCATCGCACCTCATACCGGGCAGCCCCCGGTCAATGAGTGGAATCAGTGAGTGGGCATCCGTGAGTGGAGTCAGTGAGTGGGGTCTGTCAGTGGGGCCAGTGAGTTTATCCAGTGAGTGAGATCAGTGGGTGGGCGTCGGTCAGTGTAGTCTGTGAGTGGGGTCAGTGAGTGGGGTATTTAATTGGTGTCAGTGAGTGGGGTCAGTGAGTTGGTCCAGTGACGTTCGTCAATGAGTGGGGTCTGTGAGTAGCGTCAGTGGGTGGGGCCAGTGAGTTTAGGCTGTGAGTGGGATCAGTAAGTGGAGTCATTGACGTGGTCAGTGAATGTGGTCAGTGAGTTTCGTCAGTGAGTGGTGTCAGTGAGTCGAGTCAGTGAGTCTGGTCAGTAAGTGGGGTCAGTGAGTTTAGTGTGTGAGTGGAGTCCGTGAGTGGGGTCAGTGAGTGGAGTCAATGAGTGGGGTCAGTGAGTTTTGTCAGTGCGTGTGAGGTCAGTGTGTTTAGTCAGTGAGTGTGGTCAGTGAGTGGTGTCAGTCAGTGGGGCCAGTGAGTTTAGATTAGATTAGAGATACAGCACTGAAACAGGCCCTTCGGCCCACCTAGTCTGTGCCGAACATCAACCACCCATTTATACTAATCCGACACGAATTCCATATTCCTACCAAACATCCCCACCTGTCCCTATATTTCCCTACCACCTACCTACACTAGTGACAATTTATAATGGCCAATTTACCTATCAAAATGCAAGTCTTTTGGCTTGTGGGAGAAAACCGGAGCACCCAGAGAAAACACACGCAGACACAGGGAGAACTTGCAAACTCCACACAGGCAGTACCTGGAATCGAACCCAGGGCCCTGGAGCTGTGAGGCTGCGGTGCCAACCACTGCGCCACTGTGCCGCCCTAGTTTAGTCATTGTTTGGGGTCAGTGAGTGGGCGTCAGTGAGTGGTGACGTTGAGAGGGGTCAGTGAGTTTAGTCAGTGAGTGGGGTCAGTGCGTGGGGTCAATGAGTGGGGTCAGTGAGTGGGCTCGGTGAGTGGGGTCAGTGAGTGGTGTCGGCGAGCGGGGTCGGTGAGTGAACGTCTGTGAGTGGAGTCGGTGAGCTTGGACGGTGAGCGGAATCGGTGTGCAGAGTCACTGAGTGGGGTCAGTGAGTGGGGTCAGTGAGTAAGATTATTGATTACGACTTTGAGCCCTTTCTCTCTCACCTTCCCGTCTCTGTTGCTCAATGGTCTTTCAATTTAACTGGACCCGGCCCTGCTCCCCTCATCACATATCATCAGAGGATAATAGACCGTGGCCGTTGTCGCAGCTCCAGACCATCCCGTGTACCAGCTGTCATTCTCCACTTCAGTTGCAGCCTACCCGAGGCAAGGCGGGTGAGGCTGATCCCTGTGCCTGGGAGCAGTCACAAGCTCTCCCAGCTGCCTGAACAAGTCTGACATTAAATACACTTACTGTGAGACAATTGCAGCCAAGACATTTTCATTTAGTGCAGCAGCATTTGACTCGGGGATCCAGAACAGCACCAACATGAACAGGCAGAGAGTCTGCATTGTGGGATCTGCCAGCACACTCCAAATCCTGAAAGAGTGAGCAAAGAGATGACGTCAGCAAAGGGGCAGGGTGTCCAATTGAAAACCCAGTCAGTGTGAGAGTGAGACAGAGAAAGAGAGAGGGTGACAAAGATACAGAGAAAAAGATAGAAGGCTGGTGGCTGCTGATCTCTGCTTGTTCCCGGTCCTGTTTACCGGGTGGTGGTGGCACCCCTCCACCGCGGTTGCTCGGCGGAGAGTTTCACGTGATGACTTTTGTTTATTAAACTAAAACCGCCAAATTTGCATATGAAGGCACGTGATGGAAACTGAGAGAGAGACAGAGAGAGATGGAGAGAGAGCGAGAGAGCGACAGAGAGAGAGGGCGATAGAGAGAGAGAGGGAGAGAGAGAGGGAGAGAGAGAGGGAGAGTGAGAGGGAGATAGAGAAAGTGAGAGGTAGAGTGAGAGAGAGACAGACAAAAGTGACAGATGGGGAGACAGAGATAGACTCTTTCTAGAGCTGCCTTTTTAAGGTAAATGTTTGTTACCTCTCACCACTGCTGGGAAAGAGGGATTTCCTACCCTGTAGTGACCGGCAATGACTACTTCACCACTTCTTTATTTCTGAAGAACCCATTCTATTCTGGAATGTTTTAGGAGTGTGTCGGATGGGTGTAATTGACATGGCTCGGTTTGAAGGGATTCCTCATTCTAAACAGACAGTGTGGCCATGTTTGAATACACAAGCAGCGATGTTTTGCACACTGTCCATTTTTTTAAACAATAGCAACGTCCGGTTTTTATAACTCCTCAGTTTTAGCCCATAATGTTTAATCAGTGCAATTCTTGTAAGTGTGACAGCGATAAGGAGGGTTGTATTGGGCTGGAGGAGGTTACAGCGACAGGAAGGGGAACAGCAACAGAGATAGGGAGGATTGTAGGCGTTGGAGCAGGTTACAGAGATAGGGAGCATTGTAGGGCCTGGAAGAGGTCACCAAGGTAGGGAGTGCTGTCGATGCTGGAGGAGTTTACAGACAGAGGGAATGTCATAAGGGCTGTAGGAGGTTACAGAGAGAGTGAAGGTTGTAGGGACTGGAAGAGGTTACAGAGATAGAAATGGTTGTAGGGGCTGGAGGAGGTTACAGAGACAGGAAGGGTTGTAGGGGCTGGAGGGGATTACAGAGGCAGGAAGAGTTGCAAGGGCTATAGGAAGTTACAGAGAACGGGAGGATAGAAGGGGCAGGAGGAGTTTGCTACACAGTTGGTACAGAGGCAGTGATTCTCTGTCAAAGCGTCTGTACTGAGTGAGAGCTACACTGTCAGAAGGTCAGTACTGGGGGAGTGCTGCACTGTCGGAGGGTCAGTACTGAGGGAGTGCTGCATTGTCAGAGGGTCATTACTGAAGGAGTGCTGTACCATCAGAGGGTCAGTACTGGGGGAGTTCCACACTATCGGAGGGTCAGTACTGAGGGAACACTGTGCTGTCGGAGCGTCAGAACTGAGGGAACGCCACACTATCGGAGGGGCAATACTGAGGGGGCACCGCAGTGTCAGAGGGTTAGTATTGAGGGAGGGCCGCTCTATTGCGGTGGCAGTAATGAGAGACCACCGCACTGTCGGAAGTTTAGTATTGAGGGAGTGCTGCACTGTCGGAGGGTCAGTACTGCGGGAGTGCTGCACTGTTGGAGTGTCAGTACTGAGGGAGCGCTGCACTGTTGGAGGGTTAGTACTGAGGGAGTGCCGCACAGTCGGAGGGTTAGTACTGAGCGAGTGATGCCCCCATGCCAACGATGCCCACATCCCAAGAATACATTTTTACAATTCTCTACATGTCTTTAAACAACGTCATCTACGATCAGCTGGCAACATGAAATATTTCACCGATTCGCACTGTGATTATAATTTATACTTTACCTCCGATCAGTCTCTTCTGCTTAAACCACCAACAGTTGGCAGTCCAATGTTCTCACTGTCCATCTGACAGGGTGACAAACACACAACGATTTCAGTTCAACTCCTGTTGACTTAACCGCTGCCACAATAAACCTGTGCAGATCCACCCCCCCCCCCCCACTCTCTAAATCACAAGTGGGCTGTGATGTAAAGGGGTCAAGGATACAATACAATTCTGGGAAACTCTGACTGAACCCCATGTGGAGTAACTACATTCAGTTCTGTACACCAGAGCTCAGAAAGCATCGTAATTGGAGGGGGTGCAGACCAGGTTCACTACAATGATACCTGAGCAGAAGGAATTCAATGATCAGGACATTTTGGTGAAAGTAGACTGGCATTCCCTTCAATATAAAACAATAAAGTGTCATCTAATTGAGGTGTTTTGGATGAGTGGTGGATTTATTTGAGCAGATATGGAGAAACTCTTTGCTCTCATGGTTTCCAGACCAAACGTGATTAAGCTCAACATTTGAGCTCAGGAGTGGTTCTGTCACTGAACCCGCTCACTGTCCACACACAGAGCAGAGGGAGGAGTGAGAGAAGGAGGGGGAATGGAAAAGTGGAGGGTAGGAGAGAAATGGAGAGCATGATGGGCAGGGGAGCATATAACTCATTAAAGAGCTGCAGGAGCAGGCCATTCAGCCCCTCGAGCCTGCTTCACCATTCAATAGGATCACAGCTAATCCTCAACCTCGACTTCACCTTCTCACCCAATCCCCATATCCCTGGATTCTCTACGAATCTAAAAATCTATCAATCTAGCTCTTAACTGTACTCAACGACTGAACATCCACAGTTCTCATGGGTAGAGAATTCCAAAGATTGACAACCTTCTGAGTGAAGAATTGTTTTCTTCTCATCTCATTCCCAAATGGCCGACGCCTTATCCTGAAATTGTGACTCCCTGGATCTGGAGTCTCTATCCCCAGGGGAAAGGTACTCTTCGCATCCACCATACCCTAACAATTGTCTTTGTTTCAATGAGAAATCCTCTCATTTTTTTTAAACTATGGGGAACATAAACCTAGACCTCTCAACCTCAGCTCATAAAATAATCCCGAATTCCCAGGAATCACCCTTGTGAACCTTCACTCAAATGCTTGCATAGCATTCCTAAATAAGGAGACCAATACTATACACAGTACTCCAGGACGCCGTACAACTGCTGTGTGGGAAGAGTGATGCTCCGATAGTAACGCTCTCCCTCAGAACTGCTTCCCGAGAGCACATCACCGTCTCCTTACTGCACCTCCGATGGTGCTGTAGTCTCCCAGTAGGGCCCAGATCCACTTGAGTACAGCGCCCCTTCTTTCTTCTTTCGCTGAGGTTCGTTGCAGCAACCAGCAGTCAGCACATTCAATCAAGCAACAGCCAACCCCGCTTTCTCTTTCTTTTTTATCGGCACAGCGTAGAGTGAGCTTTATTCTGTATCTAACCCCGTTTGTTTTTAAAGGAAGCCTTCATACCCCAGGCCCCTTTTATATATTATTTGTCGAGGGGGCCTTAATTCCCCAGGCCCCCTTACAGCGCCCCTCACAACATAACTCATTCAGTATTATCCCTCCGAGAGTGTTGTGCTCTCTAAGTATGGCCCCTGAACAGTTAACAAGGCCTGAGTTAATTGGTGACAGCAAACAAGAAGGGGTAAAAGGGCCAATTGTGTTTTGCTGATATCACTGAGGTTTTATTGATCTGGTGACTGATTGGTTCAATGAGAGGCGTTTACAAGTGGGCAAATAAACTTTGGAAAATCGTTGGAAAAGTGCCAACATATTAAAGTGCAGCGCTCCCTCAGTACAGACACACAAAAACACACAAACATGCACATATGCACACATAGACACACCAACAAACATGCAGACACGATCTCGGAGGGGTGTTTGGTTGGAGGTGGTTCAGAGCTAGTGAATGCCGAAGCCAATGAGGCATTTGAGTCTGAGGATGAGAAATATATACGCGGGCCATCAGTGGACTGGGAGCTGCAGGGCGACCGTTTTTGTGACAATACAAGACGGTTAGGATAAAACTCAGAAACTAAATGCAGATACACTGGCGAAGATGCAAGGAATGCCCTCCTTCTGTATTGTAAGTTTTCTATCTTTCTATTAATGATTAACAAGGATGATGCTAGAACTGAGAGGTTGTAACTATCAGGGGAGGATATCAGTAAAAAATTTGGATGCTATCCATTGGCACAGTTTCTTCTTTCCCTGGGATGAGGAAAGTGATTATCAGGAACACAGTAAACAGGAGGAGGCCATTCAGCCCCTCTGGATCCAGCACACCCACACATTTCTCCTATCCTCCATACAAATGTTCCCTGCATCCTCCCATCGAGGTAAAGCTGAAACGAGCTATCCGTTTTCTAATGTGGGGCGGGGGGAGGGGGGGGGGGGGAGGGGGGGTGCGGGGGAGGTCTGGTTTTCACATTTTGTGAGGGGGAACGGATGTAGGAGGTAACTACAGGACGTCATGCCTTAAAAAAAAGACAGGTTAGAGTGGCAGTGAGAGATTAGAGATGCAGGCAGTGGAGAAAGGGGCAAAGACCGATTCATCAGGATGCCACCAGAACTGAGATTGTAACTATCATGAAACAATGACAATAAGATGGGTTTTTGTGCACTGACCCTGTGTTTTCCTTCCCCACACGGACAGCAGAGTGGGGCTTCAGGACCTTGGAACGAACAATGGCTTCGAGAAGGATTTAGTGAGAAAACTGAAAGAGCAGGAGTTCATGCAGATCCAGCTTGATACACATCAACAGGACAAGGACACCCACTTTGTCAGAGACAGAAAGAGAGTGTGTGTGAGAGAGAGAGAGAGAGATCTAGAGAGGGAAAGGACAGTAAAAGGAAAAATGACAGACAGAGTTAAAGAGACTGAGACAGAGAGGGAGACAGAGATACAGGCAACGAAAGCGAGACAGCAAGAGACACACAATGAGAGAGAGAGAGTAGGACACTGAGAGAGAGAAGGAGAGAAAGAGAGACTGAGATAAAGACCCTGAGACAGATAGGGACACAGAGCTAGAGAGAGGCAGGGACAGAGAAAGAACTGAAGAGATAACAAGAGTAAGAGAGAGGGAGAGTCAGAGAGAAGGAAAGAGTGGGAGATATAACCCTAAATACACGAGAGAGGGAGAGTCAGAGAGAGAAAGAGAGGGAACATGGACTGAGATAGAGAGAGAGAAAGAGAGTCAGAGAGAGGGCGAGAGTGGGCGACATAACTCCAGATACATGAGGAGAGCTAAAGTGACAGAGAGAGTGCAAGAGAGCAAGAGAGCGGAAGGTAAGCTGAGAGAGAGAGAAGGAGATTGGCAACCAATTCAATTCTGGTTTGTTGACCTCGAGGAATGGGAGTCTCCAACATTATATCACTTCCTAATAATCTTCATGTTCCTTCCAATGATTTGTAAAGAGTGAATTTGGACCCTCACAAGACTCTAAGCTCCTGCTCTCACTCCTGTGTCGATTAAGAGAACAAGTTGAAGTGAACGATGTCTCTGTTACTGGATCTGATCATCCTGTTTCATTGTAAGTGAGTGTGACGTACAATAATATTGTTAATAACTTTCCTTTCCTCTCCCAGTCTTCCTTTCACTCCCACAAGTTCGCTATCAGAAACAACGAGAAAGAAGGAGACAAAGAGAGGCATTGACAATCTTCTGCATTCTGATTTGTTGACGTGGAAAATGAACGTCACCATCTCTGCCTCACTTCCTAATTCTCTTCCTGTTCCTCCCAATTACTTGTAAGGAGTGGGTTGGTTATTGACAACACTCATCGTTCCTGCTCTCTCCCCTTTGCTGATTCAGAGGGCAGCTTAAAATAAAAGATATATTTGTTACTGGCTCTGATCACCCAGTTTCATCATAAGGGGTTTGTTTCAACAATAGCTCTACTTAATTCTTCACTTATTCCCACTTTCTCTCATTCTTTCACTAACTCTCTCCACTGGACTGATTGTCCCTGTTTACTGATCTCCTCCTCTCACTGTCTCTTTCCCAGATGTGAACTCATAGACTATCCACCAGACTCCCACCGCTGTCTCCAAATTTCCTGGAGAGCAGGTGAAGCTGAAATGCACCGTGGATGGGACCAGTATCCCTCAGATGTACTGGTACAGACAATACCCAGGGATAGATAGTTAGATAGATGGATGGATGGGTAGATAGATACGGTGTGGTTTTATGTCACTGTGCAGTGAGACAGGGACACCAGCAGGTTGAGATAGAGAGAGGGGGACAGTAACTTCAGTGATACAGGACCACCAGCAGTTGGAAATGGTAAGAGGGGACAGTAACTGCAGTGAGACAGGGACACCAGAAATGGAAATGGTGAGAGGGGCCAGTAACTGCAGGGAGACAGGGACACCAGCAGATGGAGTAGGTGGGAGCGGAAAGTAACTGCAGTGAGATAGGGACACCAGCAGATGGAGATAGTGAGTGGGGAGACAGTAACTGCAGTGAGACAGGGACACCAGCAGATGGAGATGGTGAGAGGATACAGCAACTGCAGTGAGACAGGGACACCAGCAGATGGAGATGGTGAGAGGGGACAGGAACTGCAGTGAGACGGGGACACCAGAAATGGAAATTGTGAGAGGGGCCAGTAACTGCAGGGCGACAGGGACACCAGCAGATGGGGATGGTGGGAGCGGAAAGTAACTGCAGTGAGATAGGGACATCAGCAGATGGAGATAGTGAGCGGGGAGACAGTGACTGCAGTGAGACAGGGCCACCAGCAGATGGAGATGGTGAGAGGGGGACAGTAACTGCAGTGAGACAGGGACATCACATTGGGGGATGACAAAAGCACTTCTCCTCTTTGACAGATATTTTATATTTCCCTCCCACTGCCCTGTCTCAGCAGCCAGACCTGGAGCCCACACTGAGAGATGGCTCTGTCGTGCCAGTCACTGCACTGTCATCGTGCAGGCAGAATTGGAGACCACACCGAGAGCTGACCATGCGTTGCCTGGCATTGCATGGTGAAGCAGCGAGTAACATGAGAAGTCTGAGAACAAGTTATTAAACATTGATTGTATTGAAATGCTACCCATCCCCCTTCCTCCCACCCCTGCACCCCGTGATCCACGAACATCATTCTTCTCTTCCATTTAGCTCAGATCTCCACTGCACCTGGACAGAGAACATCCCTGCATGAGGCATTCACATGCCCACACACTGTGAAGGAACTAAAGTTATTAACAAAACAATCTGCACAAATTGACACGGATAAACGGTTGACTAATATTACTTTCACAAATTGCACTCAAATTAATATTCATTCATGGGCCACCTAATTGTGTTTTCCTGAAGGCTGCGTGTTTTCTAATTCTAGAGCTGCCCCTTTGACCTCAGCGTGGTGGACGCTGACTGCAGTAGTAAAAATGGCACTGCAGATATTTACAACCGGAATTTTCGGCAGTGCGACCGAGAGCAGTGAATGACTTCTGGTTGATGCATCTCGACTAACTTGATGGGCATCGAACGAGGGCCTGTCAAGGGTGCAGATGCACTTCCTTCTTGAAAGAGGACACCGCCTGCAGCTCCCATTGCGCCAGTCTGCTCCCATGGGGCTGTACATTATCTCTCAGTGATCTGCATGAGAGAAAACTCAAGGACATCAGTGATCCGACCAAATCTCCTCTCCATTCGAATCACTAAATCTGTCAATGCTGCCTCTATACTTTTCGAGGCTGGAAGGGATTGTGGAAACCAATGCCCCAACAGCAGCAGGTTGGGCGTTAATCAAAGCTGACCTGTGTGAGTTGGTGCATGTTTGTGTGTGGCGTGTGTCTGTGTTTGTATCTCTGTCTGGCTCAGTGCCTCGGGTCTGATCGGTGTGTGTGTGAGTTTGTGTTTGTGTCTGTGTGCACGTGTGTGTGTTTGTCTTTGTAGATCTGTCTGGCTTGCTGCCTGGGTTCAGATCGGTGTGTGTGTGTGTGTGTGTTTGTGTGTGAGCCTGTCTCGCTCTGTTTGTGTCTATGTGTTTGTATATCTGTCTGATTCAGTGCCTGGGGTCTGATCGGTGTGTGTCTGTGTGTGTTTGTGTTTGTGTGTGCGTGTGTGTGAATGTGTGTGTGCGTCTTTGTATCTCTGGCTGGCTCACAGCTGGGTTCTGATTTGTGTGATTGTGTGTGTGTGTGTGTGTGCGTCTCTCTCTCTGTCTGTCTGTGTGTATGTGGTTGATTATCTGTCTGGATTAGTGCCTGGGCTCTGATAAGTGTGTGTGCGCGATTGTGTATATGTGTGTCTGTGTTTATGTGTATGTGTTTCCATATCTGTCTGGCTCAGAGCCTGTGGTCTGATTGGTGTATCTTTGGTGAATATTTGTCTGTCTGTCTATGTTTGTGCCTGCGTCTGTGTGTCTGAATATCGGTCTGGCTCAGTACCTGAGGTCTGATCGGTGTGAATTAGAATTATGAATTAGAGATACAGCACTGAAACAGGCCCTTCGGCCCACCGATTCTGTGCCGACCATTAACCACCCATTTACACTAATCCTACACTAATCCCATATTCCTACCACATCCTCACATGTCCCTATATTCCCCTACCACCTACCTATACTAGGGACAATTTATAATGGCCAATTTACCTATCAACCTGCAAGTCTTTGGCTGTGGGAAGAAACAGGAGCACCCGGAGGAAACCCACGCAGACACAGGGAGAACTTGCAAGCTCCACACAGGCAGTACCCAGAATTGAACCCAGGTCGCTGGAGCTGTGAGGCTGCGGTGCTAACCACTGCGCCACTGTGCCGCACACTGCTTGTGTGTGGGTGTGTGGGTGTGTGGGTGTGTGTATGTGTGTTTGTATATTGGACTGGCTCAGTGCCCGCTATCTGATCTGTGTGTGTGTGCGTGTGCCTGTGTCTGTGTGTTTGCATATCTGTCTGGTTCAGTGCCTGAGATCTGATCGGTGTGCATTTCTGGGTGTGTGGTGTGTGTCTGTGTTTGACTTTATGTGCTTGTATATCGGTCTGGCTCAGTGCCTGGGGTCTGATCAGTGTTTGTGTGTATGTGTTTGTGTGTATATGTATATCTGTCTGGCTCAGTGCTTGTCCTCTAATCTGTGTTTGTGTGCGTGTGTGTTTATATGCAAACCTGTCTGGCTCAGTGCCTGTGGTCTGATCGGTGTGTGCCTGTGCGTGTGTGTGTGTGTTAATGTATGTGTGTGTGCTGTGTATTTGTGTCTGTCTGTCTCTTTGTGAGTGTGTGATTGCATATGGCTCCAGCTCAGTGCCTGGAGTCTGATCAGTGCATGTGTGTGTGCGTCTAATTTGTCTGACTCAGTGCTTGTGGTGTGATCGGTGTGTGTATGTCTGTAGGAGCAGGAGTAGGCCCTTCGGCCATTCGGCCCTGCTCCGTCATTCATTATGATCATGGCTGATCACCTAACTCTGTAACCTGTTCCCGTTTTCGCCCCATATCCTTTGGTCCCCTTAAACCCAAGAGCTATATCGAACTCCTTCTTGAAAACATACAATGTTTTGGCCACAACTGCTTTCTGTGGGCGAGAATTCCACAAGCTCACCACTCTCTGGGTGAAGTAATTTCTCCTCATCTCAGTACTGAAAGGTTAACCCCGTATCCTTAGACTATGACCCCTGGTTCTGGGCTCCCCCACCATCGTTAACATCATTCCTACCTCTACCCTGTGATGCCCTGTTCGAATTTTATAGGTTTCTATGAGATCCCCCCTCACTCTACTGAACTCCAGCGAATATAATCTGAACCCACTCAATATCTCCTCATACGTCAGTCCCGCCATCCCAGGAATCAATCTGGTAAACCTCCGCTGCACTCCCTCGATAGCAAGAACATTCTTCCTCAGAGACCAAAACTGCACACAATATTCCAGGTGTGGCCTCACCAAGGCCCTGTATAATTGCAGCAAGACATCCCTGCTCCTGTACTCGAATCCTCTCACTATGAAGGCCAACATACCCTTTGCAGTTTTTACCACCTGTTGGACCTGCATGCTTACCTTCAGCGACTGATGTATGAGAACACACAGGACTCATTTCATATTCCCCTCTCTCAGTTCGTAGCCATTCAGATAATAATCTGCCTTCCTGCGTTTGCTGACAAATTGGATAACCTCACATTTATCCACATTATACTGCATCCGCCAAGCATTTGCCCACTCAGTCAACTTGTCCAAATCACCCTGAAGCCTCTCTGCATCCTCCTCACAACTCATCCTCTCACCCAGTTTTGTGTCATCTGCAAATTTGGAGATATTACATTTAGTTCCCTCAACTAAATCATAAATATATATTGTGAATAGCTGGGGCCCAAGCACCGATCCCTGTGGTACCCGACTAGCCACTGCCTGCCATTCAGAATAAGACCCATTTATCCCTACTCCTTTTTTCCTGTCTGCCAACCAATTTTCTATCCATCGCAGTACAGTACTCCCAGTCCCATGCCTTTTAATTTTACATGCTAATCTCTTATGTGGGACTTTTTCAAATGCCTTCTGAAAGTCCAAATAAACCACATCCACTGGCTCCCCCTCATCATCTCTCCTAATTACATCCTCGAAGGATTCCAGTTGATTTTCCAAGCATGATTTCCCTTTCTTAAATCCATGTTGAATCTGGCCGATTCTCCCACTGTTCTCCAAGTGCTCTGCTATAAAATCTTTGATAATGGATTCTCGAATTTTCCCCACTTCCGACGTCAGGCTGACTGGTCTATAATACCCTGCTTTCTCTCTACCTCCCTTTTTAAATAGTGGGGCTCCATTAGATACCCTCCAATCTGTAGGAACTGTTCCAGAGTCGATATAATCTTGGAAGATGACCACCAATGCATCCACCATTTCGAGGGCACTTCCTCAAGTACTCTGGGATTCAGACCATCAGGCCCTGGGAATTTATCAGCCTTCAATCCCACGAATTTCCCAACACCATTTCTCTGCTAATACTGATTTCCTTCATTTCCCATCTCTCTCTGAGCCCTGTGCTCCCCAACATTTCTGGTGTGATATTTGTGTCCTCCTTTGTGAAGACAGAACCAAAGTATACAATTAGTTGGTCAGCCATCTCTTTGTTCCCCATAATAAATTCCCCGTTTCTGACTGTAAGGGACTTACATTTGTCTTCACTAAACTTTTTATCTTCACATATCTATATAAACCTTTACAGTCAGTTTTTATGTTCCCCACAAGCTTGCTCTCATTCTCCATGTTCCCCTTCTTAATCAATCCCTTGGTTCTCTATTGCTGAATTCGAAACTGCTCCCAATCCTAAGGTTTGTTGCTTTTTTCCTAGCGAATTTATATGTATCTCCCTTGGATCTAATGCTTTCTCTAATTTCCCTTGTAAGTCATGAATTGGCTACCTTTCCTGCTTTACTTTTGCGCCAGACAGAAATAAACAATTGTTTCAGTCCGTCCATGCAAACTTTGAATGTTTGACATTGCTTTTCCACCGTCGTCCCTTTAAGTAACGTTTCCCAGTCTATCATAGACAATTCGCGCCTTATACCTTCATAGTTTCCTTTACTAAGATTCAGGGCCCTCGTCTCAGAATCAACTATGTCACTCCCCATCTTGATGAAGAATTCTATCATATTATGGTCGTTCTTCCCCATGGGGTCTCGCACAACCAGAGTGTCAATTATTCCTCTGTCATTACACAATACCCAGTCTAGGAAGGCCTCTTGCCTAGTTTGTTCCTCAACGTATTGGTCCAGAAAAACATCCCGTTTATACTCCAAAATTCCTCCTCTATGGTATTGTGACTAAGTTGATTTGCCCACTCTATAGTTTGATTAAAGATACCCGAAAATACAAATGTTCCCGTAATACATGCGTCTCCAATTTCCTGTTTTATGCCATTCCGAACATCACTACTACAGTTTGGGGATCTATATCGAACCCCCACTAACCATTTCTACCCATTAGAGTTTCTCAGCGCTACCCATACATATTCCACATCGTCAGAGCTAATATCCTTCCTGATTATTGCATTAAAAAGCTCTTTAACCAGCAATGCAACTCCAACGCCTTTTGCCTTTTGTCTGTCCTTCCAAAATACTGAATAGCCCTGGATGTTCATTTCCCATCCCTGATCACCTTGCAGCCATGTCTCCATAATCCCGTCTGCATCATACTCGTTTATATCTATTTGCACGATTAATTCATCCACTTTATTGTGAATGCTCCACGTGTAAAGGCACACAGCCTTAAGGCTTGTTTTTAAAACATTAGTTGGCCCCTTCCCACTATTTTTCACTGTGGCCATGTTTGATTCTGGCCCTTGATTTCTCTGGCTTTCACTTTTCCTATTCCTCTTACTGTATTTTGTCCTTGTCTTTGATCGTCCCTCCTCTGACTCTTTGCAAAGGTTCCCATCCCTCCGTGTGTTTGTGTGTGTGTGTGTTTGTGTGTATCTCTGTTTGTGTATGCGTGTTTGTATATCTGTCTGGCTCAGAACCTGGGGTCTGGTCGGTGTGTGTGTGTGTGTGTGTGATTCTCTTTGTCAGTCTGTGTATGTGGTTATATATCTGTCTCGCTCAGCGCCTGGGGTCTGATCGGTGTGTGTGTGCCTGTGTGTGTGTTTTATCAACCTCTTTGCTGGTAGATTTGCTAGTGCTGTTGGGGTTGGGGGGTGGAGTTGCTGTTGGGGGTGAAATAATTTGGCAGCGCAATGATATAAGACTGGAGGTACAGTCGGGATGATGCACAGTCAAATGAAGAAGAAAATCTAAATCAGTTTGGAAGGCAGAGCAAATACAGACCTGTTAAGGCACGAGCGAATAATGCAAGGATGGATTGCATCTATTTTTTTAATGCGAGGAGTCTTACTAGCAAGGCAAATGATTTGATGGCATTAATTATTACATGGGATTTTGATATTAATGCTATCACAGAAACATATTTTTGGGAATGGCAGGACTGGCAGCTCAGTATTCAAGGGTATAGAATCTTCAGGTGAGACAGACGAGGGGGTAAAAGAGGAGGTGGCATTGCACTGTTGATCAAGGAGTCAATTACTGCAGTAAGGAGGGATGATATCTTAGAGGGATCCTCAAATGAGGGTATATGGGTAGAACTTCAAAACAAAAAAACTGGCAAACACTTGGCTGGGAGTGTACTACAGGCCTCCAAACAGTCAGGGAGAGATAGAGGAACAGATACGTAGGCAAATCTCAGGCAGGTGTAACACTGATAGGGCTATAGTAGGGGAGTTCATGTTCCAGCAATATTAACTGGGATATTCTTTGTGGAAATGGCTGAATGGGGGCGGAGTTCTTAAAATGCATATAGGAGAGTTTTTTGAGCCAGTACGTAGAACGTCCGACAAGACAAAGGGCAGTACTGGACCTAATCCGAGGGAATGAAGCTGGACAAGTAATAGAAGTATCAGTGGGGGAGCATTTCGGGCTTAGTGGTCATAAATCTGTAGGATTCAAGGCAGCTATGGAAAAGGACCAGGAGGGACCGGAAATAAAAGTACTGAATTGGGGGAAGGCCAATATCAATATGAAAAACAGGATCTGGCTAAAGTGGACTGGGAGCACCTAATAGAAGGAATGTCTACATCAGGCCATTGGGAGCCATTCAAGGAGGAAATAGTGAGAGTTCAGAGCCAGCACGTACCCGTAAAGATGAAAGGGAGGTCTAACAAACCCAGAGAACTCTGCACGTCAAAGGATCTCGAGGATTGGATCAGGAAAGAAGGGGGCTTGTGGCATATTTCGAGCGCTGAAAACAGTGGCGGCCATGGAGGAGAATAGAAACATAGAAAATAGGAGCAGGAGTAGGCTATTCTGCCCCTCAAGCCTGTAGAATGTGTAGGGAAAGGAAAGGCCCAAGGCGTTTTATAAGTATATTAAGGGCGAGAGGATAACGAGGGAACGAGTCGGGCCCATTAGGGACCAAAGTGTCAATCTGTGTGTAGAACCGGAGGATATAGGTACGGTTTTAAGTGATTAGTTTTCATCTGCTTTGACGATGGAGAAGGAGGATAGAACAAAGAACAAAGATAATTACAGCACAGGAACAGGCCCTTCGGCCCTCCAAGCCTGCGCCGATCCAGATCCTCTCTCTAAACATGTCGCCTATTTTCTTAGGTTCTGTATCTCTTTTCTTCCTGCCCATTCATGTATCTGTCTAGATACATCTTAAAAGACTCCATCGTGCCCGCGTCTACCACCTCCGCTGGCAACGCGTTCCAGGTGCCCACCACCCTCTGCGTAAAGAACTTTCCACGCATATTCCCCCTAAACATTTCCCCTTTCACTTTGAACTCGTGTCCTCTAGTAATTGAAACCCCTACTCTGGGAAAAAGCCTCTTGCTGTCCACCCTGTCTATACCTCTCATGATTTTGTACACCTCTATCAGGTCCCCCCTCAACCTCCGTCTTTCTAATGAAAATAATCCTAATCTACTCAACCTCTCTTTATAGCTAGCGCCCTCCATACCAGGCAACATCCTGGTGAACCTCCTCTGCACCCTCTCCAAAGCATCCACATCCTTTTGATAATGTGGCGACCAGAACTGTACGCAGTATTCCAAATGTGGCCGAACCAAAGTCCTATACAACTGTAACATGACCTGCCAACTCTTGTACTCAATGCCCCGTCCGATGAAGGAAAGCATGCCGTATGCCTTCTTGACCACTCTATTTACCTGCGTTGCCACCTTCAGGGAACAGTGGACCTGATCACCCAAATCTCTCTGGACATCAATTTTCCCCAGGACTTTTCCATTTACTGTATAGTTCACTCTTGAATTGGATCTTCCAAAATGCATCACCTCGCATTTGCCCTGATTGAACTCCATCTGCCATTTCTCTGCCCAACTCTCTAATATATCTATATTCTGCTGTATTCTCTGACAGTCCCCTTCACTATCTGCTACTCCACCAATCTTAGTGTCGTCTGCAAACTTGCTAATCAGTCCACCTATACTTTCCTCCTAATCATTAATGTATATCACAAACAACAGTGGTCCCAGCACGGATCCCTGTGGAACACCACTGGTCACACGTCTCCATTTTGAGAAACTCCCCTCTACTGCTACTCTCTGTCTCCTGTTGCCCAGCCAGTTCTTTATCCATCTAGCTAGTACACCTTGGACCCCAAGCGCCTTCACTTTCTCCATCAGCCTGCCATGGGGAACCTTATCAAACGCCTTACTGAAGTCCATGTATATGACATCGACAGCCCTTCCCTCATCAATCAACTTTGTCACTTCCTCAAAGAATTCTATTAAGTTGGTAAGACATGATGTAGGCATAGATATCAGGCAGGGGGATTGTGATACACTTGAACAAATTAGCATTGAAACGGAGGAAGTATTAGCTGTTTTAGTGGGATTTAACGTGGATAAATCCCCAGGCCCAGACAAGATGCATCCCAGGCTGCTATATGAGGCAAGAGAGGAGATAGCAGGGGCCCTGACTCAAATTTTAAAATCCTCTCTGGAAACAGGAGAGTTACCAGAGGACTGGAGGCCACTGAATGTGGTACCATTATTCAAGAAGGGGAGCAGGGATCTAACAGATAATTACATCAGTGGTATGGAAACTATTGGGAAAAACATTCTGAGGGTCAGGATTAATCTTCACTTGGAGAGGCAGTGATTAATCAGCGGTAATCGGCATTGCTTTGTCAGGGGAAGATCCTGTCTAACAAACTTGATTGCAATTTTTCGAGGAGGTGACTAGATGTGTAGATGAGGGTAAAGTGGATTCTGTAGTCTACATGAACTTCAGTAAGGCTTTTGCTGAGGCCCCGCATGGGAGATTGGTTAAGAAGGTAAGAGCCCATGGGATCCAGGGTAATTTGGCAAATTGGATCCAAATTTGGCTTAGTGGCAGGAGGTAAAGGCTGAGGGCCGAGGGTTGTTTTTGGGAGAGCAGACGTGTGACCAGTGTTGTACCACAGGGATCGGTGCTGGGACCCTTGCTGTTTGTAGTGTCCATTAATGATTCAGACGTGAATATAGGAAGTATGATTAGTAAGCTTGCAGATGGCATTAAAATTGATGATATTGTAAATAGTGAAGGAGGAAAGCCTTTGATTACAGGACGATATAGATGTGCTGGTGAGATGGGCGGAGCAGTGGCAAATGGAGTTTAACCCTGCAAAGGTGATGCATTGGAGGGCTAACAAGGCAAGTAAATATAAAATGGATGGTAGGACCCTAGGAAATAAAGGGTCAGAGGGACCTTGGTGTACTTGTCCATAGATCATTGAAGGCAGCAGCAAAGTTAGATAAGGTGGTTAGGAAGGCGCATGGGATACTTGCCTTTTTTAGCCGAAGCATATAATATAAGAGCAGGGAGGTTATGATGGAGCTGTATAAAATATAAGTTAGGCCACAGTTAGGGTGCTGTGTACAGTTCTAGCCTTCACCTTATATGAAGGATGTAATAGTACTGGAGCGATTGCAGAGGGGATTCACCAGGATGTTGCCTGTGCTGGAGTATTTCAGATTTGAAGAGAGACTGAAAAGGCTCGGGTTGTTTTCCATCGAGCAGAGAAGGCTGAGGGGGGACGTGATTGAGGGAAACAATATTCTGAGGGCATTTATAGGTCAGATAGGAAGAAACGTATTCCTTCAGCTGAGGGATCAATAACCAAGGGGCATAGATTTAAAGTAAGGGGCAGGGAGTTTAGAGGGGATTTGAGGAAAAGAATTTGAACCCAGAGGGTCGTTGGTGTCTGGAACGAACTGCCTGAAGATGTGGTAGAGGCAGGAACCCTCACGACATTTAGGAATTATGTAGATGAGTATTTGAAACGCCAGAGCATACAATGGTCCGAGCCAAGTACTGGAAAATGGAATTCGAATAGTTAGGTGCTTGATGGCCAGCACAGACACGTTGGGCCAAAGGGCCTGTTTCTGTGCTGTATTACTCTATGGCTCTCTGATTGACCACCGCACAGTCCCTCTGGAGCCAAGGTCCTGTCTTTATATTGAGGTATACTCACCATTGTAGTGTGTGGCACTGCCACGACGCTAAATGGCATAGATTGCAAACAGATCTAGCAACTCTAAACTGGGTAACCACGAGACGCTTTGTTCCATAGGCAACAGAAGCAACAGCAGAATTATATTCAGCCATAATGTTTAACTTCATGGCACGGCATATCCCCACTCGACCATTAACATCAAGCCGTGGGATCAACCCTGGTACAATAAGAGTGTTGGAAGGCTTCCCAGGAGCAGCAACAAGCATACCTAAAAATGAGGTGTCAGCCTGGTGAAGTTACAACACAGGACTACTTGCATACCCAACAGTGGAAGCAACATGTGATAGACAGAGTTAAACAATTCCACAACACACAGATCAGCTCCCAACTCGATGTCTTCCCCACCAGTATTGCCAGCCGTCCTGACTCCCAGACCATCTCCAAAATGCTTGAAAATTTCAGCCTGTTGAATCAGGCAAGGCTTCCAGCCACATGACACACCAGATAAAATAACTTGTAGAAAAAACAAGTAAGTCTTTTGGTCGATGAACTCAATTTTCCCACAATTCATATAAAACTCCTCCTCTCCCATCCCACAAGCTTTGTGTGCTCTCTTAAACCCAGAAGCTCACAGTTGAAAAATCTTTCTTCATACTGTCCCCACTCACTTTCCTGGATGAGTGCAGGTCTAATAACACTGAAACAGATCTGCAGTCCTGCCGCATCCAGTCACGAATGGTGGTGGACAAATGATCAACCAACAGGAGGAAGCAGTTCCACAAATATCCACATCCTGACTAATAGTGGAGCCCAGCACATCAGTGCAAAAGACAAGGCTGCAATATTTACATTCATATTCAGCCAGAAGTGCAGAGTGGATGATCCATCTCGACCTCCTGCTGAGGTCCCCAGCATCACAGATGTCAGTCTTCAGCCAATCTTATTCATTCCACGAAATATTAAGAAATAGTGAAGGCACCGGACACTACAAATGCTCTGTGCCCTGACAGTATTCCGGCAATAGTACTGATAACTTGTGTTCCAGAGCTAACCATGCGCTGAGCCAGGCTGCTCCAGTACGGCTACAACACTGACATCTACATGGAAATGTGGGAAATTGCACAGGTATGGCCTGTCCACAAAAAACAGGACAAATTCAACTTGGCCAATTACTGCCTTATCAGTCTACTGTCGATCATCAGCAACGTGATGGGTGGGGTGATCAACCCTGCTTTCAAGCAGCTCTTGTTCAGCAATAACCTGCTCACTGGCACTCAAGCTCTTGACCTCATTACAGACTTGGTCCAAACATGGGAAAAAGAGCACAACGCTAGACGTGAGGGGAGCGTGACTGCTCTTGACATCATGGCAACATTTGACTGAGCATGGCATTAAGAGGCCCGAGAAAAACTGGAATCAAAGGGCTTCAGAGGGAAAGCTCTCCACTTGTTGGAGTAGTACCTGGCACAAAGGAAGTTGGTTGTGGTTGTTGGAGGTCAACTATCTCAGCCATGGAACATCAAGGCAGTGTGCTCGGCACAGCCATATTCAGCTGCTTCATCAATAACCTTCCCTCCATTATATGGTCAGAAGTGGGGATGTTCGCTGCTGATTGCACAATGTTCAACATCATTTGTGAATCAGAATATACTAAAGCAGCCTGTGTTCATATGCAGAAAGACATGGAGAACATCAAGCCTTGTGCTAATAAGTTGCAAGTAACATTCACACCAGACAAGTGCTAGTCAGTGACCATCTCAAACAAGAGGTAATCTAAGCATCTCCCCTTGATGTTCACTGGTATTAGAATTGTTGAATCCCCCACTATCAATATCCAGTGGGTGACCGTTGACCAGAAACTGAACTGGACCAGCCAGGTAAACACTGTGGCTACAGGCGCAGGTCAGATGTTAGGAATTCTGCCTCGAGTAACTCATACCCTGTCTCCCCATTGCCTGCCCACCATCTACAAGGCACATGTCAGGAGTATGATGGAATACTCTAGACTTGCCTGGATGGGTGCTGTTCCAACAACACACAAGAAGCTCGACACCATCCAGGAAAGCAACTCGTTTGATTGGCACCCTATTCACAACCTCCAGCATTCACTCCCTCCACCACCGACACACAGTGGAAGCAATGTGTATCAAGAACAAGGTACACTGTGGCAACACACCAAGCACATACCAAAGCCGCTACCCCTACTACCTAGAAGAACAAGGGCAGCAGATGGATATGAACACCACCACCTTAATATTCCCCTCCAAGCCACTCACCATCCAGAAAAATAACAAGACAGTCGTTCCTTCACTGTCGCTGGATTAAAATTCTAGCACTCCCTTCCTATAGCACTGTAGGTGCACCTACACCCCAAGGAGTGCAGCAATTATGGATGGTCAATAAATGCTGGTCTAGACAGGGACGCTCACTCCCCATGAATGAATAATAATAAAAACAACAAAAATCTCTCCTGCCCTCCGTCCTATCACACATCTTAATTTTATTTCTTCTTGCCACCTTCTTTTCAGTTTCTAATAAAAACTATTTCATTTCTAACCTTTTCCAGTTCTGATGAAAGGTCTCAGACCTGAAATGCTAACTCTGTCTCCACAGATGCTATCAGATCTGCTGTGTATTTCCAGCACTTTCTGATTTAAGGTCAGTGTTTATTAGGTTGCCTGAGTGTCACATTATTAACAGGGACCCCAGAAAATGACAGTGTTGGCAGAGAGATCCTCAGATCTTTACTTTCATACTGCGTTCTCTTAAGTATTTGAGAAAGTCTGAGGAGATCTTGCATGTATAACATAATTTATATAGGTTCTTTGCTGAGTATCAGTGCTTACTGCAAGTTCCTTGGTCAGCGCTACCATTTCTCAGTATGTTCATGTGTAAGTGCCACTGTTTACAGGATCGATCAGCTCCTCACAGATACAAGATATTGACCCAAATATCTTCAATCCCCACCATTCTCTGCATGTGTTTCAAGTTTCTCTGACAACCAGTTGCTGTCAACACCCATGGCTCATACTGAAATTGTCAGTCTGTGATATCTGCAAAACACACCTCAGGGGGACAAGTCTATCAGATTGGGAAAGTACCTGACACATCCTCAGAAACCAAAGAGTTTGTGGCAATGTTATGGGGGATTTACCTCGTTTCAAATCATTTTTGTCCAGATTGACAATGCAGTTTGTGGAATTATTTTATTAAATGTCCATTTCTGGGGAGTTTTTGTTTCATTCTATGTGAGATCCGGAGGAATTAATCATTTGAACATTTTCTACCTGTGATAACTTTACAGTGGCTGCTCAGCTGTGTTCATTTATTGATCTGTTTTAGTTCTTCAGACTCTTTTCATTACCCAGATTTACTTTCATTCCCAGAGAAATCAGGCTGACATTAAATGTTATTTATTGAGGTACAGTGGACAATTTATTGAAGCAACTGTCTACCTTCAGATCCCCTCTTTGAATTGAATCACAGCAAGTTAACTACTGACATTGACACAGGCTGCATTTCCAGTGATCGGATCGCAGCGAGTTAACACTTTACATTAACACAGGCTCAATCCTCCTGATTGTATTTGATTCTTAACTGTATTACTGCTTCATTCACATATGCAGGAAACAGCCTCAACATCTCATGGGTTCTTCTATTTTAAATTAAAACCACAGCGAGAATTGATGCATTGGTGTATCTGACTTTGCTGATTGATTTGGACTCAGAGTGATTTATCATGGCCTGTTGATATTGTGTGTTATACATTTGGAAATTGTACACCGATTACAGATATTCTGTGCTGTGATTCAGTTTTTGTGATAAGAGAAACGTCTATTTGCAGACACTAAGCTGTCAAATATTTCCAATGAATTAATGATATTGCCCAGAAATTCTTCCCCCGATACTTTGTCCTTTTGGATTTTAAACAACGTAATTTCAGATTCCGAGTTTTAATATGCTGCTGCAGTTTCTTGACATTACAGAGCAGCAGGCAAGAAAAACGGAAGCAGAGAAATCACCACAACGCCAGGTGCTTCCTCTCATTTCAACAGAACAGAAAAACACACAGTGGCTGTTCTGAGGCTCTGCAGACTGTGAGCTGCTTTTCACATATTTCGGCAATGGAAAGCCGTTCCTGATTCCAAGTGATCACCTTCCAGAAAACAGATTCCTTTGTTTTCGAGGAAACACATCACATCCCTCCCTGTATAGTTCAACGATGGTGAACATTCACAACTTATGATGACCACTCAGTGTCTCAGTGTGTTCTGCGTCTCTCGACAGTCTCAATTAGAGATCACATTTCCTCAATTATTTGGCAGTTTTCCCAATAAAGCTGCAAAGTCCTTACATGGAGTGCAGCAGTTTTGAGAGGAATGGCTCAGATACACTCTGCTGTTCTACAGTGGGCAAATACAGCAAAACTGAACAGGAAAGCAGTGATTGCTGTATTGCTGGTAATGGTGGTCATGGCAATCGAGGTGACTACCCTGGGCAACAAGTCAACATTTGACCAAGTGTGTGCCGAAGAAGATTACTTTCCTGATCCCATCATATTCCCATGTGCCACTCTCTCCGAAGTTATTTATCTATTGTGTGTATGTATTTACATTCAATTGCAACCTCGCCACATTTCTCTATGACATCAACTTCTTTAAAAAGTCAAAATATTGCAGATGCTGGAAATCTAAATCATGAACTGAAAATGTTGGAACTACTTAGTAGGCGAGGCAGCATTTTGAGAAATCGAATTTTCTTCAGAACAGGAAAGGTTTGTGCTGTAACAGTGTTTCAGTAAGGACAGAGGCTGGGAAAATGGGAACAGAGGAAGGAGATAAAGAGAGAAACTGTGATGGGGTGGAAGGCAGTAGTAATTAAATGAAGAACAGAATCATTACCAGAACCTGCTGTCAAAAACAAATGGGGGGCAGTAGTTCCCACGTGTTTATTTTTGAAGTTGATGCTGAGTCAGAAAAATTGGAACAATGGAGGAGGCCGAGTACAGAGAGGTCAGCTGTGAGTGGGACAGCGAATTATAATGGCAAGTGAATGGAAGCTAAGGGACTTAATGGAAGTACTCAGCAAAGTAATTGCAGAAGGTATGCTTCATCTCCATGGTGTCGAGGACAATTGTTAAGAATTAATACATTGATTAAACAAAAACAAAAATACAAATAAATCACTGTTTGTGGTCCTGACAGTTGAAGGAGAGAAGGTGAAAGGGCAGGTCATGCATCACCAACACTTGCATGGAAAGGTGACATTGGGAGAGTAGTGGGTGTTTTGAGTGAAGGAAGACTGGGTCTAGCTGTACCTTCAGAATGCTGAAAATGGAGTAGAGGATGTCTGGTGGGAGCATTGCAGTGAAGTTGGCAGAAGTGATGGAGGATATTTCATTGAATGTAGAGTCTGGTGGAGTGAAAGTTGAGGGTAAGGGCAAATTCATTATGTGAAGGAAGGATGGAAGGAATGATAATGGAACTGGAATGGAGAGGTTCAAAGGCCCTTTCAGCCACGGTGGCAAAGAGCTAAATGCACTTCGTTCCAAAGCACACTTCTAACTGGAGAAGAGTAAAGGAGAAGGTGGAAAACAAGGTCAACAGTTTCTTATTTATGAGGTGTCCTTACATAGTTAAAATTTCCAAGTCATATTATCAAACACAATTTGATAGCGAGCAGCGTAAACAGATATTATGGCAGATGACCAAATGCTTCATCAAGGTGGTAAGTTTTAAGCAGCATCTTGAAGGAGGAAAAATATGTGGAGAGGCAGAGGTTTATGGAGAGAATTCCAGAATTTCGGATCTTGGCAGATGAAAATAAGACCACCAGCGGTGGAGCGATTAAATTTGGGAATGCTCAGGTATCCGGAATTGAAGGAGGACAAATATCTGATGGGGCTGAAATAGATTACAGAGATAGGGAGAGAAGAGCTCATGGGGAGATGATAAAATAAACGTGGGAATTTCAATATTGTTGAGGTGCATGACCAGAAGCTATTGCGAGTGCAGAGGTGATGGATGAACGTTTCCTTGCGAGAGTTGTATATAGGCAGCAGAGGTTTGGATGTCCTCAGGATGACTGAGGATGCAAACAGGGAGGTTGGCCAGGAATGCATTGGCATACTCAAGTCTAGAGGTGAAGATGGGGAATTAAATGCTGCACTCTCTGGATGAAAAATGAATTGTCAGTTAAAGGAAAAGAGAAAGGAGAGATTCATTACAAATTCCAATTCAAGAATATAATCTCAAACCAAATAGAAAGCAGAGTGCACAGGGAGAATTGGAAAAGAATACAAGAAGGACAAAGGGAAAGCATGGAAAAGATTAGCAGCTAAGAGTAAAGGGGATCAGAAATCTTGTCAAACATATGCAAGTAAAAATAAAGGAACGGTGCAGCCGATTATGGAGAAGCAAATAAATATTCCTGTCGAGGCAGAGGGCGTGACTGAGGTACAGAATGAGTAATTTGCAACTGCCTTCAAAAAAGAAGAGGCTGAAATTAATGTCCCAATCGAGGAGAGGGATGCAGATATCCTGCATAGGATAAAATAGATGGGAATGCGTTGCTAAACAGTTTGTCACTAAATGTCGACAACATCCCTGGTCCAGATGGGAAGCATTCTGGGAGATAAAGGAAGCTGGGTTGGAGATAAGATCAGGTCTGACCACAATGTTTCAATACTCCTTGTATATCGCACTGGGGCCAAAGGACTGGAATTTGGCAAACGTTAGACTCCTTTTCAAAACGAGAGGAGAGGGTAAACCATGTGACTACACGCTAATCTGTCTAACCACATTGAAAGTTGAGAGATCTACTAGAGGCCTTCATCAAGGACAAAATTAATTCTCACTTGCAGAAGCATGAGGTAAGATGAGAAAAACATCTCGGATTTATAAAAGGCCAATCGCGTGTAACTTAACTGATTGAGTTCTTGAATCAAGTCAGAGACTGAAGTAGGCCTTGTGTATTTGGGCATCCAATGCTGACGAAGTACCTCATAACAGACTTATTCAGAAAATGGGAATGCATATTATTAAAGGGACGATGTCAGCTCGAGTAGTCGATTGGGTAAGAGATAGGAGGTAGAGAACAGTGGTGAATGGATGCTCTTCTGACAGGCGAGAGTGGCTGTTGCCCGGGTTTTGGTCTTAAGACTATTGTTTTTACTTTCTACATGCAAGTTACATAGACTTGGGTTTAGAATGTATAATTTTTACATTTGTGGATGGTGAAAAACATGGCTCTGCATTAAATCGTGAATATTATAATCGCAGACTTCAGGGTAGACAGTCTGCTGAAATGGGCAGATCAACGGTAGATGCAATTTATTGTGGTCAAGTCAGAAGTGATGTTCATTGTGACAGCATCATGTCAATATAACATAAATAGTACCATTTGCAGGAGGTGCAAGAACAGAGGGACAGGGGAATGCATGTTCATAAATCTTTAAGGATTGCAGGGCAAGTAGAGAAGCTGATTGAGAAAGTGTACGAGATATTTGATTTGAAAATGGGGTTATTGAATTCAAACATAAAGGGCATCAAGCTGCTACTTAATAGATCAATTGTTATGACTCAGCTGTCGTCCTGTGTGCAATTCCAGGCACGAATACCTTGGAAGAATTTCAAGGCCCTGCAAAACGTACAAAGGAGGATTATCAAGAAGGCACCACGGGTGAGGGAATTCATTTACAGGGAGAGAATTCAGGAGCTTGGATTTTTCGAATTGGAGCAGGGAAAGTTCAGTGGGATAGAAACATAGAAAATAGGAGCAGGAGTAGGCCATTCGGCCCTTCGAACCTGCTCCGCCATTCATTATGATCATGGATGATCATCCAACTCAGTAACCTGTTCCCGCTTTCGCCCCATACCCTTTGAACCCTTTAGACCCAAGAGCTGTATCTCACTCCTTCCTGAAAACATATAATGTTTTGGCCTCAACTGCTTTCAGTGGTAGCGAATTCCACAGGCTCACCACTCTGTGGGTGAAGCAATTTCTCCTTAACTCTGTCCTGAAAGGTTTACCTGCATCCTTAGACGGTGACCCCTGGTTCTGGACTCCCCCAACATCGGGAACATCCTTCCTGCATCTACCCTGTCAAGTCCTGTTAGAATTTTGTAGGCTTCAATGAGATTCCCCCTCACTCTTCTGAACTCCAACAAATATAATTCTAACCGACTCAATCTCTCCTCATACGCCAGTCCCGCCATCCCAGATCTAACAGAGTTCAAAATAATGAGGGGTTATGGTAGAGTAAGAATGCGGAAATTATTTCCTCTCATGAATACGTTTGTCATCAGAGATCATGGCCAGGATTTTACTGGCCCCCAGAGGCGTGATTGGAAGCCGGGAGGGGTGGGGAGGGGGCACGGAGAAAAGCGGTGTGTGACAAGGGACTTGGCAGGATGGGGATCCCAGCACCTCCCCATCGTCCAGTGATCCTGGAGGCAGGATAGGCCGACAACAGCCTTCTCGCCCAATGGCAGATTGAGGACCTTCAGTGGCCAATTAAGGGACAATTATGGGATCATTCCACCGCCGCTGGGATCTTACCAGCAGCGATGTCCTCCACCATATGGAGAGGACACCTTGTAAAACGAAGCATTCTCCCTGTGGCCTTGTGGGTGCGGTGGGGCGTTGCCTCCTTCATGGCCAATTTGTGACGCACAGAGCACCCCCACCAGGAACCAGTTCATTCCCTGGGACCTCCCTCCACCTGCAGCACAAGAAAACCGCCCAGGCCCTCTCGCCGGGGCCTTGCGTACTGGCTCTGGTGACACCGCCTCACCTACCTCTTCTCTGCGGTTCCAGAGATGGGCCTGGGTCCGAGACCTTCTGTAGAACCGGAAGAATAACTAGAAAGGTAGTGAAGAGACATTTCTTCACACTAAGGCTTGTTTAGATCTGGAAAGCACGACCCGAAAGAGTGATGAAATCAGATTCCAGAGGAATTTATAAAGACAATTAAACAAGTGCTTGCAATGGAATAATTTCCAGGTTACGTGAAAAAGCTACATATGTGACAATAAATTAGACAGCTCTTTCAAAGGGACGACCCTGACTAAAGTAGCCGAATGGCCTTTCCTGTGCATCTATGAATCTATGATCTGGACGCCAGATCAGTGATTCATTTACTTTTCACACTGTCACACGTCATTATCCTCGCAGGATAGGCTGGTAGTTGGAACCTGGGTTCATTTTATCCATTAATGGTCACATTTCGTCTCATTGGTGTATTTTACCAGCTTGTAATTCACGGTTCACACAAGTCAAAATCTATTGGTTATTTGGAAGGAAACATTGGTTTCTGCAGAAACTTCTGTCAAAGAATTAATTTCCACAACAGCCAGAGTTTCAGAAGCTGCTGTAAGGAGCTCTTAGTGTCTGAGAACTGCGTTCGGGTAATGTTCTGTTCTCATCGCTGTACCCAGCGCTAGTACCATGATGCAAACCTTCCTGACCCTGTCTCTACTGCAGCTTTTGAACTGTAAGTTACAGATTTTTGAATGCATTATGTTATTTACTGATACACTGATTATTATTACAAGATGTATATTATTAATCTAATTAATCTAATTATCATCTTTAATACAGAACCCATTCAGGAGATGTGGAAAGTAAATAATGCTTTATACATTTTAATTTTCTTGTGTAGAGTTTAATGAAATATTGGCACTTGTTTATTGCCTTCTCCCAGCCGCTCGTACAGAGCAGACTGGCGTTGAAAATCTCATGGGTCGATTTAAGCAGGGTCTGTTAGAAAAAGAGACACTTCGCTGTTAGAATAGAATATGTCAGTGTCTGAGATCAATTTACGTACAACGGATCTATTTTATTTTCAGTTGTCATTCATTGGGATGGTATGAAATGGATACGGTGTAATATAATTTGTAGTAGTTTCATTTACTACAAATTTTGGATTGAACGTTTCAATTTTAAGTTCTTTCAACTACAAATCGGAATAAACCCCCATTTATATAAAAATGCCTTGCGCTTACATAGCGCATTTTACGCCGTCAGGACGTCCCAATGGGCTTTGCTGTCAATTCGATATTGTTTTGTAGTGTTGTCCATACTGTAATATAGGAAAAGTGGCTGCTAATTTACACACAGCAAGCGCCGACAAACAGCAATGTGATAATGACCAGAATACTTTTTTTGTATGTGACAATCTTGATTGAGGGATCAACATTCGCCAGAGCACTGGGGATAATACCCCTGCCCTTCCTCCAAATAGTGCACCTGAAAGGGCCGACGGAGCCTCGGTTTAACTTCTTCTCCGATGGAAAGCACTTGGGCAGTGCAGCACACACTCAGTACTGCATTGGAGTGGCAGCCCAGATTCTGTGTTCAAGTCTCTGGAATTAGACTTGAACCCACCATCTCCTGACTCAGAGGCGAGAGTGCTAGCAATTGAGCTATTGCTGACAGTAATATTGTTTTGGTTACAGTAAACGAGTTTGGAATATTCTACATCTAATTAACAGGTATTTTAAATTCCCAGTTGAATTTGTATCGAACACAAAGACTGCAGGAGTTTGTTTTATATTTCCCCCTGTGTTTCTTGTGCTGATACAGCCAGCTGGAATAGCAATTCTAATCTGATTATTTAAAGCGAGCCTGATAGAAGTAGAGCGCCGTCTTTGTTTGAATAGAGTGTATCAGAGTCTGGGTGTAAGTTATCTCACTGAGTGCAGATCACCAGTCAAAACTACATCTACTGCCACCATGAACCGCCACACACATTTCTGAAACAGATGTTTCTCAACACAAGTGTTGTCTGCTCTCCTAGTGATACAGTTCATGAAACTAAATATTTTAAAATAATTTGTTCAATGTTGAAGTGTTACCTTCAATCTATAATAACCACTCAACTGGAGGTGGAACCAATATTTTTCAATTCGTTTTCATGATTAGTATAGTTATCAAGAGCACTCTGCAAAAAATGATGTCACTGTAAGTTCCTAAATCATTGGGGAATTTGCTCTGTATTATTGATCAGTTAGTGATGATCTTCAAAACTAGTATCTTTTATATTAAATTAATTATTCTATTGCCTCCATTTTTTTGTGCAGTGCCTGAAGATAGTTAAGTTTTCCCAATCACATATTTTCACACAGTGTCATGTTGTGTGTAAAGAGTTAGCGATATTGTTCTTTATGGTTGTTCCAACGGCTCGATATTTGTTGTTTTATTCCATTGATGATTCCATTCTGTTTCTCACTATTTCCCGTGTGTGTTTGGTTACATTTATCAATCTCTGTCTGTTACAAACTTTATTGGTTTACTGACAGGCCAGCTTAGTCCCAGTGTTATCAGATACTTGATGTGTTTAACGAATTGTATTTCCGTGAATATTAACTAATTGGATCGTAAAAGCCTGTTCTGTGGATTATTTAAAGAAAATTGTATTCAAGCCACAGAAAAGATAAACAATGAATTGCACATGACTCCCTGTATCCGTTTCTCCAATCGCTAGTTGCTCAGAATCATTTTTAAAAAGCACGCATGCTTTATGACAAAAAACACTGTGATTCATTGCTATCATATGAAGCGAATATTGAAATAGTTTATCTCATTTGTAGAATTCACGTTGAATACGAATCTTGGGCTGTTGGTTTGATTTTACATTCCATCAATATTAAATAGGGAACAATTATCCATTCTTTCGCGATCAAAAAACATTGTTTTTATAATATCTTGCATCTTATTAACACGTCTTCTAAATTCCCAGGTGGGACATGTGCAGAATTTTGATTTAAATGCAAAATTGAAAACAAATATCGTGGCAATTTGTGTTATTTGGTCCTCTGCGGCCCTCGTACCGACACAACTGACTGAAGTTGAAATTCTAAGCAGATTATTTAAACACAGCAATCCAGCAGTAGAAAGTGATCACAGTGAGAATAGAAGGTCTCGGGGTGTGGGGTCGATGGTAATGCAGGGATTATAGAACAGCAGTCAAAGCTAAATCTACTGCTGACCGAAGCCACGCGGGCATTTCTGTCCCAGTTATTTCACAGTAGAAGTGCTGTCTGACCCTGTGTGATATACTGAGTGGAACTGAAATGATTTAAATAGTTTGTTCCACGTTCGAGTGTTGTACATGATCTATAAATATTGTATAATGTATTAACTGTAGCAGAACCAATATTATTTCAATTAGCATTAGTTATTACTGTCATTGTGAAGTGCCGTTCCCAAAGATAATGTTAATGAATATTCCAAAATCTCCGGACGATTTTCCATTTGTTATTGTTTACTTAATGATGACCTTGAACTTTAGAACTTTGTATTATAAATTCTCAACTTATTTCACATATTCATATGAACAGCGTCAAGTAATAATTAATATGACAGTTTCTCACTGTTTCCAGTGCGGGTTTGGTGACATTTGTTAATGCCTATCGACAGCAAATGCAGGTTCACGACAGGGAAACGCTCCCTTTATGTTATTACAGACTTCCATGATTAATTTTCTTTTGGTTTTGTGAAAGGGATTGCATTCTAAAATTCTGATTTTTAAGGTAATTTAAGAATATTTTCTGCAAGCCATAGGACAGAGAGAAAGTATGAAATCTATCTGACTCCCTGAAACTTTTTTTTAGCTATTAGCCCCAGATCAAAATCAATTTATGGGGCATGTGCATATTTATTTTGATTTGTCATTTATTGAAATCGTACAAGTGAATATTGAAACAGTTTCCTTAATTTATAAATTTGTCATTGAACACATTCTGTCCTGTTTGATTTTAAGTTCATCAAATTCAAATAAGGAACTGTTATTCATTTTTGTCGCAAAAAGCAAAAACGGATCTAATATTTGTCATCTGATGAATATTTAATTGCATTTCCAGAGATAATTTGAGTTAAATTTTGTTTTATTACCAAAATCAAACAGAAGTGCGGCAAGAGTTGGTTTTATATTGTTTCCTATGGCTCTCGTACGGACGCAGCAGACTGGAGTTAAAATTCTAACCAGACGTTTAAAACGGAGACTCCTGGAAGTAGAAAGTAGTCAGTGTTACAATCGAGTGTATGGGAGTCAGAACTGTAGAACACCGGGATCTGCATCCAGTCGACTCATCCCACATTGAGATTTCTGTCCCCGGAATTTCTCAGTGAAGTGTCATGTGCTGGAGAGAATTAGATTAAATAGTTTGTCCAGCATTTGGAATATTCAGAAAGGGCAATAAATATTGTATAATATATTAGCTGGAGGTGGAATCCATATTGCTTCATTTTTACTGATTATTAATAGTGTTATCGATTACACCCTCCAGAAATTATGCTACTGTTTTCAGGCGATTTGGCGGATGAACAATTTTATTTCATCACCGACAATCTTCAAAACTATGTCTTTTGACATTAAATCATGATTTCTATTTCATACATTTATATGCACGGTGTTGTGTAATAATTAGTGTTTCTCAGTCTCTTTCTACATGATTCATACATTTGATGTAGTATTTAATATCCAGACGTATTTCGGAATCTCTTTTCACATGTCCCATACTTTGTATATGGTGCGATGCAGTGCTTAATGAAAGATCCAGAGTTGTTTCCCAATCTCTGGGAAAAAGGTGGAAAGTTGATCTGGGGCAATAGATCAGCCATGATCTTATTGAATGGCGGAGTAGTCTGGGAAGGCAGCATGGCCTAATCCTAGTCCTATTAAATTATTTAATCTCCTTCTACATGTGCCATACTCTGGTCACCTTGTGGAACAAATTCTGAATTTATTTGCATATAGAAATTCAACAGAGAGTGCACAGAACAATTTTTCTCGGTACTGTAAATGTTCGATGCGTGTTTGGTTATTTCGAACCGTGGTAACGTTTCTTCAGACACTCGTTGATGTGTTATGGAGGTAGATTGCTAAACGTTACTGATAATAGTATTGGCACACAGAATCCGGATTGTTTGATATGACTTCCTTCTGTCCAGTGCTTTGCTTGTGAGTGTAAGCTACAATAACTGTAATTCTATCAATTAATTTGCTTCTGAAATCCACAAGACCTCAATTAATTGTGGAAGTAGTTCAAATTGGACCTAAAATAGTTTGATATAATATAATTATTTTGATTCTTGACCCATCTAATAATCTGCCGTTCGAAGCATGTACTCATAAACTCTCTGCATTGACTGTATTTTGTATCCCCTAAACCACCGCTGTCCCTGGTTTTGTAACTCATTCAAGAGTTAAAATTTTGGGCTTTGAATATCCCACGTTTGTCCCATTTCTGTTCACCTCCTTTGAGCTAATTGTTATTTATAATTAATATTTCTATATTACTGTTTGTAGTAATACGGTACCATAGTAATTTAACAGATGTATAAATTGTTAAAATAACTTAACAGTTTTGCACCAAACCCATTAGTCTAAACATCAGGAAGGTAATGGTGCGAACACTGAAATCTAAGGCGTTGGGATCCGGGAGTCAGTGACAGCGGGACTGTCCATGCCAGGAGAACAGCAGCAGAGTTTTAGATCAGCTGAAGTTTACCTAGGGTAGGAGGCCGACCAGAAGAGTGTTGGAATAGTGAGTATATCCTCTGCATATATCGGAGATTTGAAAAACGGTACACAGAAATGCATTCAAACTTTTTCAAGAACAATAATGAGAGCAGTTAGAAACTGCGAGGAAGGATCTGAGAGCAAAATGGAGGAATCAGCAGAAATGAGGAGTCGTGCAGATGAATGGAAAAATAGTAATGATTGAGAAAGGGGATTGACTGAACATTTCTCTGAGACAGTAAGAGATAAACTGGCCGAATAGACAAGTATGGGTATCTCGGTTATAATTGTTTAAATACATTTTCGCGATATGAGTTCGCTGGCCAGGCAGAATTTACTGAACAACCCTACTTAGCCAGACAGGATGGCGGGGTGTTTTCTTGAACCACTGTCGTCATGTTGGCGATATTGTCCTCCACCCATGTATTGTCTATCCCTAGTTTCCCTAACAGGGTGTTCGTGGGCTTTCTCCTTGAACCACTGGATTATCTGGAGAAAAAAATCCCACGTGACATGGATGGTTGCAGGCTGAAATGATAAATGCATGAAGAGTAGGGGAAATGAATGAGTGGATTGAAGAGGATTCACGGACTCTACAGAAACACTGAGACTGGAACCGTTTTTCAGTAAATACTGAAAGATTATTCCCCCTCGTCTGTCATTGGGCCACTGGAAAAGGGGAATTTGTGGGAACTGACAATTACCAGGGAAAGTTGGTAGGAATGCTAAGGCTTCAGGACTGGGAGGAAGTCACACAGTATTTACATTACAGAATTAGGATCATAAAGAGACCAGTGAGATTGTAGTTGGGAAACAGTAACGCATTCAAGATTGCTCTGTCAGCACAGCTGAGGACAGGAATCGGTGTCCTGTTGTCCATAATATATCACCAGAGTATACAAAGAGACAATGATCCATGGGAGATATATTTTCACCAGGGAGTTGGGGCGCAGGTCAACACACTGTCTCTAGTATATAATATTGTGAATAGAAAAACACCTGGAGATCTGTGAGACACATTGTGATCAGGGGGATTGGGATCAGGTCAACACACCGTCTGTAGTATATAATGTTGAGAATAGATAAACACCTGGAGATCTGTGAGACACATTGTGATCAGGGGGATTGCGTACAGGTCAACAGACTGACTGAATTTTTGAAAAGCAGAAACGCTTAACCAGTAAAAGGGAGGAACATTGATCGAACATCATTAACGGATAAACGAGGGCAGATCGGCGAGGGCAGGTGACAAGACAATCAGAACAGCAGGAGCTTAGTAAGAAACAGTCAGCACGGAGTCAGCAGGCTGACAGACCGTTCATCTTGTTTTGTTTCGTTTGAGAAAGCTATATAATTTATTCAACGACAGAATAGCCCAATTACACGTTTACAGAAACTTTGAAAGTTACAGGTGGAAGAATTTGCAGTAAATTAAAAGGCATTGAAATTGACCACAGGATCGGAAAATCTTTAATTTATGATGCCATCCCTTCCCGAACTTTCGATCAGAAAGCTGAATTCACTGACAGTGCCATCACCAGCGGGTTTAAAAGGGTATCCATCACCACCCGCTTCTCAGGGTATCTACATACGGGTCATCAATGATCAGAGCACCATCAGCACAAATTTAAAGAGCGATTGGGAATGGGAGTGGGACTAATTAGACAGCTCTTACTAAGAGACAGCATCGGCACCATGGGCGGAATGGCGTCCCTCTGTGCTGTTTCATTGGAAGATTCTATAAGGGAGAGGACCATCACCATCGCCTTCTCAGAGCACCTTCACGCTGGTAATACATGCAGCCCACCCACCGTCAGCACAAGGAGAGAGTGTATCCGGATGTCAGTGTGTGTATATGTGAAAACAATTCTGGATATATTTTATCCCATTACCAATATTAATGTTGTGCAGAAACTGTATTTTCTGTTTTAAGGAATGAAATCACAGATCCCGATATAATTTCTTCTGCAAGGCACGGGAATAATGACCCTGCAGTTAGTTGTATTTGTGTTTTTTCTTTCTGACAGTTTCATTCATTTCTTGCCCCAGTGAACTCTAATTGTTAACTTCTCATTTCAGGCAGACCTGGGAACAGTAAGGCTGACCCGTCAGGTAATCGCCCTTTATTTTCACACTATCTGCTTTCTCTCTGCTCTAATCCATCCCATTAAATATGAAGCTTGGGCGAAAATCTCAGCATTTTCTTTGATCACGGATTAACCCGCTGCCCAGTTGAGAGTCAGAAAGGGAGGGTGTCCCTCATACTGTGACTGAAGATCTTTAATTTTAGCTGAGAGATGACTGCTGCCTTCATGCAGAGGGACAATAACTGAGGGTCTCTGAAGAGCAGAGTGTGAACGATCAGCTCCACTGACACTGCTGCCGGTCCAAAGGTCCAGCTAACCAATCTGCACTGACATCAAGATCACATTACCATCCAGCCCTGTCTTCATTGGCTGTACTGGGTGCGGGTGCAATTTCCTCTGCTCTTTCCTGGTGCTGGGATCTCACTGTGTTCGTCCAATGAGTTCTGAGCGCGTGAACATGTGATCATTACAGCCACGCCCATCTCCCCACTTCTGCAGGTTCGAACTATTCTGAGCCTGTCCCCACCAAGTTCTCATTGGAGCCGCTGTGTTGATGGGGATATCCGGCTGTCTCCCGATTCCCTGCTCGTTTTCACCGTGTGTTAGTATTTCCCTTCCCTTTTTTCGTGTGTAATATATACTCTGATTTTTATTAGTGTTCTGAGTGCAGACTGATATTCCTGTCAATTCATACCTGGTGAATGGGGAGGGTCTGTGCACTGGGAACCTGCGGGTTTAACACACGAGAACCGCTTGATATTTCTGATATTTTAAAGAGACGGAGAAGCTGAGACTGGTGAATGGGGAGGGTCCGGGCGCTGGGAACCTGTGGGTTTAACACACTATAACTGCTTGATGATATTTCTGATATTTTACAGAGATGGTGAAGTTGAGACTGGTGAATGGGGGCAGTCGGTGCGCTGGGAGAGTGGAGATTCACTACAGGGGGCAGTGGGGGACTGTGAATGACTATCTCTGGGACCTGCCGGATGCTGCTGTTGTGTGTCGGGAGCTGGGCTGCGGGACCGCGGTCTCTGCACCGGGCCAGGCTCACTTTGGGGAAGGGTCCGGACCCATTGTGACGTTCTTTGTAGAGTGTGGCGGGACCGAGGCCGCTCTGCGGGACTGTAAGTCAGCTCAATGGGATCACTATCCCTACCCACACTCCAACGATGCCGGCGTCATCTGCTCAGGTAAAAATCTTTCTCAGTCTCTCATCTCCCGCCGTGGCTGATAGATTCTGTGAAGAAGTGAAAGTAAAACAATCCGGGACGGTCCATACCCGGAAAGTCAGATGATAATAATTCCAGTAATCTCTGGTTAGAATTAATGTTAATATTAGGATCACTGTTTAAAATTATATCATTAGTATTATATTTAATAAACATTGTCCACCGGGAGCAGCCAATACCTGATACTCAGCACATTTACAATGCAGACAGTGCAGTTTCCATTGAGATTATCCCTAGATCCGCAGTGAATGATCTGAATGGCTGGAAATGTCACAATCTCAATCCAACTCTCCATTCATCAACCCAGCAGCCGCTGCCGGGCATGTACTGTCAGCCCGGCTGTCCACCTGCAATGATCGCTTGGCCTCAGATCTGATATATCACACAGATTGTGAAGCTGAGACTGGGGAGCAGGGAAGGGAGGGAGGGAGGGAGGTTCCTCAGCCTCGGGGAGCTGAAGTAATGGGTCCGCAGTTATTGTGGGAATCACAAAGATAACTGCTCTGGAAGATCCCGCAGCTGCTTGCGCATTGCCATTTACATTTTGGCAAATATTGAGAAAGTGTAATGCACAGAATATTAAACAAAAGAGATAACATAGTTCAGGAAGCAGTTGCAACGATTAAACTCAACACCATTGAACTATTGGAAGAAAAGCGCCGAGTTTTCCTGAAATCCTGACCAGTTACTGTCAGGAGGATAGTGATCGACTTCAAGAAGACAAAGAAAGGCTGATGAAATGGAAGGACAGGTGGCAGATGAAATTTAATTCAGAGAAGTGGGAACTGGTACATTCTGGTTGGAACAAGGAGGAGAGGCAATATCACAGAATCACTGAACTGTTACAGTGCAGAAGGGGGCTATTCGGCCCATCATGTCTGCATGGGCCCTCTGAAAGAGAAATTCACTCATTTCCATTCCCCTGCCTTCTCTCCATAACTCTGCATCTTCTTCCTTTTCATACACTGTCTAATTCCCTTTTGAATGCTTCAATTGAAACTGCCTCACCACGTTCTCAGCCAAACATTCCAGATCTTAAGTACTTGCTGCATGAAAAAAGATTTCCCTCATGTCACTTTCGCTTTTTTTACCAAATGCATTAAATCTGCACCCTCTCCTTCTCGGTCCTTTCACCAGTGGAAACAATTTCTCTCTATCTACTCTGTCCAGGACCCTCAGTGTTTTGAATATCTCTATCAAATCACCTCTCAGCCTTCTCTTCTCCAAGGAAAACAGTCCTAACTTCTCCAATCTATCTTCATAACTGAAATTCCTCATCCCTGGAACCATTCTCATGAAACGTCTCTGTATTCTCTCCAATGCCCTCACATCTTTCCTCAAGTGCGGCGCCCAGAACTGGATGCAATACTCCAGCTGAGGCCGAACTAGTGTCTCATACAAGTTCAACTTAATTCCTTGCTCTTGCACTCGATGCACCTATTAATAAAGCCCAGGGCCGTGTATGCTTTATTTAACGCTCTCTCAACCTAGCCTGCCACCGTCAATGACTTATGCACTATTAAACCAAGGTCCCTCTGCTCCTGTAACCCCTTCAGAATTGAACCCTTCATTTGATATTTTATCTTCATGTCAGTCCGACCAAAATGAATCACTTCACATTTCTCTGCATTGAACTTCATCTGCCAACTGCCTGCCCATTCCACCAAATTGTCAATGTCCTTTTGAAGATCTGGACTATCCTCCTCACAGTTCACGATGCTTCCAAGTTTTGTATCATCTGCAAACGTTGAAATTGTGCACTGTACACCAAGGTTTAGTTCATTTATATATATTGACAGGGACCTGAAGATTGAAGGATACATGGCATTTAGGAAGGGCAGGAAGCTAGGAATAGGTGGAGGGGTAGCTCTGTTAATTAATGATGGTATTAGCGCAATGGTGAGGGATGATCTAAGTTGAGGAGACCAGGATGTAGAAGCTGTTCGGGTAGAGATGAAAAATCATTAAGGCAAGAATTTGCTTGTCAGAAGTGTTGTAAAGACCACCTGACATTAACCACACTGTGGGGCGGGTTATAAATGAATAAATGAATGGCAGCCTGTCAGAAAGGTGCAGTGATAATTAGGGGCGGATTTTCGTCTAAATTTAGACTGGAAAAGTCAGATGGGCAGAGATAGCCTAGATGAGGACTGCAAAGAATATTTTCGGGATAATTTCTTGGAACAATACCTTGTGGAGCCAACCAGAGAGTAGGATATACTAGACCTGGTATTGTGCAATGAGGTAGGAGTAATTAATGACCTCACAGTTAAGGCGCCCCTAGATAGCAGCGATCATGATATGATTGAATTTTACATTCACTTTGAGGGAGAGTAGAGTGGGTCCAAGACTAATATTTTAAACTTAAATAAGGGCAATTATGAGGACATGAATGCAGAGCTAGCTAAAGTGAATTGGCAAATCAGGTTACGGGATAGGTCAATAGAGCTTCAGTGGCAGACATTTAAGGGAATATTTCAGAATACACAATTTCTCATATTTCAACGAGAAAGAAACATTCCAAGAGCGGGTCCCACCATCCGTGGTTAAGGAAAACAGCCAAAGGTCGTATCAAACTTAAAGAAAAAGCTTGCAATTGTGCTAAGATGGGAGGCAGGTCAAACGATTGGACAGAATATTTCTGAAAAAACAAAGGATGACAAAAACATTGATAAGGCAGGTAGCATTAGAGGACGAGAGAAGGCTAGATAGATATATAAGGACAGATAGTAAGAGTTTATATATATATATATATACATTTAAAAAAAAAGAAAAGCGGTAATAAAGTGAGCGTTGAACTTATAAAATGTGAGTCTGGGGAGTTAATAATGGAAAATAAGGAGATGACAGATGAATTGAACAGATATTTGGCATGGGTCTTCACTATTGAGTATAAAAGTAACATCCCAGTTTTAGCTGTAAGTCGGGAAATAGAAGGGACGGAGGAACGCAAGAAAATTGCAAACACCAGTGAAAAAGTGCTGAGCAAATTGTTGGAGCTGCAGGCTGACAGGTCCCCGGGACCTGATAGACTTCATCCTAGGGTGTTAAAAGAAGTGGCAAGTGAGGCAGTTGATGCGTTAATTTTAATTTTCCAACATTCCCCAGATTCGGGGAAGGTTAATTTAGATTGGAAAATAGCGAATGCAACTCCTTTCGTCAGAAAGGGAGGGAAACAGAAAGCAGGAAACTACATGCCAATTAGTTTAACACCTGCCTTAGGGAAAATATTACAAGCTATTATTAAAGATGTTATGGCAGGGCATTTAGAAACATTCGAGGTAATCAGGCATAGTCAACATGGATTTGTGAAAGGCAGATCATGTTTAACCAATTGATTGGAGTTCTTTGAGGGAGTTACATGTGCTGTTGGTAACGGGGAACTGGACGATGTATTGCACTTAGATTTCCAGAAGGCATTTGAGAAGGTGCCACATCAAAGGCTATTGCAGAAAATAAAAGTTCATGGTGTAGGGGGTAACGTATTAACATGGATGGAAGATTGGTTAGTTGACAGGAAACGGAGAGTAGGCATAAATGGGTCATTTTTTTGGCTGACAAGACGTAACGAGTGGTGTGCCATAGGGATAGGTGCTGGGGCCTCAACGTTTCACAATTTATAGAAATGACTTAGATGCAGGGACCGACGGTATGCTTGCTAAATTTGCTCATGACACAAAGGTAGGTGAGAACGTAACTTGAGAAGAGGACATAAGGAGTCTGCAAAGGGATATAGATAGGTTAAGTGAGTGGGCAAAGACCTGGCAAATGGATTATAATGTAGGAAACTGGGAAATTGTCCACCTTGGGAGTATGAATAGAAGGGAAGCATATTATCTAAATGGTGAGTGATTGCAGAGCTCTGAGAGACAGAGAGATATGGGTGTCTTAGTGTATGAAACGCAAAACGTTAGTATGCAGGTACAACAAGTAATTAAAAAAGCTAGGAAAATGTCATCATTTATCGCGAGTGGAATTGAATACAAAAGTAGGGAGGCTATGCTTCAGAGACACAGTGTATTGGTGAGACCACATCTGGAATATTGTGTACCATCCTGGTCTCCTTATTTAAGGATTGATGTAAATGCGTTGGAGGCAGTACAGAGAAGGTTTACTCGACTAATATATGGAATGGGTGACCTGCTATACGAGGAAAGATTTGACAGGACAGGCTTGCTTCCGCTGGAATTTACAAGAGGAAGAGGCGACATGATTGCAGCATATAATATCCTGAAAGGTCTTGACAGGGTGGTTGTGGAAAAGATGTTTCCCCTTGTGGGAGAAGCTAGTACTAGGGGGTCACTGTTTAAAAATAAGGGTCGCCCATTTACGACAGAGATGAGGAGAATTTTTTTCTCAGTGGGTTGTGACTCTTTGGAATTCTCTTCCTCAAAAGTCAGTGGAAGCAGAGTGTTTGAATTTTTTTAAGGCAGAGGTAGGTAGATTCTTGAAAACCAAGGGGGTGGAAGGTTATCGGGGGTCAGTGGAAATGTGGAGTAATCAGTTCAGCCATGAACGTATTGAATGGTGGAGCAGGCTCGACGAGTCGAGTGTCCACCTCCTGCTCCTAATTTGTATCTTCATACGTATGTTCTTATTAACAAGGTATATCTGATACATCCTCTTTATTAATTTAAACCCCTCCAGTATCTGAATTACCTCTGTAACCATTGCCTGGGGTGCATCTTCTTCCTTGGCAAAGACAGGCGCAGAGAATTTAGATAATACCTGAACTATACCCGCTACCTCCAGAAGGTTTGCACTTGCTGATGTTCAATATTCAGTATATTCACACCTAATCTGTACTAATGCTTTGTCTTTCAACACACCATTAACATATTGTTTGCCTTTGCTCCGTGACCTTTTGGTCAGCTATGTGGCCTGGTCCAATCTGCACCTTCTCCTTTGTTATCTCTTGCCCAACCCCCACCTCACTTGTTTATGATCTGTGACTTATCTAATATTTGTCAGTTCCGAAGAAAGGTCACTGACCCGAAACGTTAACTCTGCTTCTCTTTCCACAGATGCTGCCAGACCTGCTGAGTGAATCCAGCATTTCTTGTTTTTGTTACCTCCATATGTAAATCCTCTTTCAGATCCCTCATCGACCCCACTCCTCCTTTTACCACCCCTTTACTATTTCTCTGTCTATAGAATACTTTGGGATTTCTTTTAATGCTTGCTGCCAGTCTCTTTTCAAGGGTACAATTAGAAAGTGGCTGCAGCCAAGAGTCACCTGGGAGTATTTCTGATCAAATCGTTGAAGGTATCAGGGCCGGTTGAGAAATTGGTTAACAAAGTCAATGGGATGTTGGACTTTTTAAGTAGCGGTATACTGTAAAAAAGTAAGGAAGTTATTATGAACTTTTGTGGAACACTGGCTTCACCTCAACTGGCGTATTGTGTACAATTGTGGGCACGGCACATTAGAAGAATGTGAATGCTATAGAATGGGTGCAGAAAGGATTTACAAGGAAGGTTCAAGGGATGAAAGACTTCAGTTACAATGATAGTTTGGAGAAACTGTGGTCGCTCTCCTGAGAACAGAGAAGGCTGCGAGGAAATTTGATAGAGGTGTTCAAAATCATGAGGGGAAGAGACAGAGTAGATAGAGAGAAAGTGTTCCTCTTGGCAGAAAGGTCAATAACCAGAGGACACTGTTATAAGGTGGATGGGAAAAGAACCAACCGTGACATGAGGAATAAGTTATTTACACAGCGAGTGTTTAGGGTCTGGAATGTTCTACCTGCGAGTCTGATGGAGACAGATTCAATTGTGGCTTTCAATGTGGAATTGGACAAGCACCTGAAGAGAAAATCATTGCATGGCTATGGGGAAAGGGCAGAAGCATAGGACCAGCTGAGGAGCTCTTGCCGATAACCAGCATGGACACAACGGGCTGAATGTCCTCCTTCTGTGCTGTAAACATTCCCTGATTATATGCTGACTGTTGCATCTTGCTGGTCACAAGCTGTCTGTCCAGTTTTTAAACCTAAAACTGTGAATGTGGTTTCAAGGTAATTAATTCCATACTGTGAAGGGTGATTATGACAGACTGTAGAAAACTGGCTGCAAAACAGTCAACAAAGTGTGAGTTAAAGGTAGTTATTCAGACTGGCAAAAGGTGAGAAGTAGTGCGTGACAATCCATGCCAATGAGCTACTGCTGTGCAAATGCTTTCTATTTTTCAGTCCATTCCTAAATTTACAGTGCACAAAATTAAGAAGCGGCTGCGCACACTGCACATAGCAAAGACTAGGAGCCTGATAACACTCCAGATGCAGTGCTGAAGATCAGTGCTCTAAAACTAGCAACAACTGGAGCCTAAATGATCCAGTACAGTTACAGCACTCGGATCCAACAGATACGGTGGAAAATTGCCCAGTTGCATACTGCCTAGAAAAGCAGGGAAACACTGACCAGTTCGCACCCAATCAACCAACTCCCATCAACAGCGAATCTTTCCTTGTGCTGGGTATGACTCCCCTTTCAACGTATCTCTCTGAAAATAATCCTCAATGTTTTTGTATTTTCTGTAGCTTTGTTAACCCGTATTGCTATTGTATTCATTTTTCTATCTGTACCCCTGAATCCCATTGCTTCTCGACACAATTTAGATTATCATTGTCCAAGGAAAATGTGCTCTCAGTCTTCCTACCCTAATGTGTAAGTGTACATTTATCTGCATTAGAATTCATTTACAATTTCGTTAACGTCATGTATTTTATCACAATCTGCCTTAGTATTAACTATTGTCCCAAGTACATGTCATTAATGAATATTGTAATTGTACGTCCCTTTCCTGAGTCGAAATCATTTATGCAAAATATGATCAATAGTACTCCTAGCATCAGCTCTTGTCGCACAATACTTCTTGCACAGTTCTAACTGCCCAAAGTACTTTTTTGTTTGCATACAGCTGAACACTACTGTAGATGTGACCTGACCAGGATTTTTTTTTAGCTGTCGCATCATTTCTAGCCCCTTGTATTCCGTTCCTCTAGATATAAAGCCCAGCATTTCATTTGCTGTTTTTTTTTCCTGTCCTTGCCCATGACCCTGAAGTCTATTTTCCGTTTTTTCACCATTTCGAAAATGCTGGAACATTTTAAATTCCAAATTGGACACCTCACACTTGCCAATATTGTAATAGTTTTACACAGTCACTTAATCTATTTTTTTTGTTGTTGCAAATGTATGCTTAAAATATGCATGAATACAATATCGTTGATTTTTTTAAATGGCAATATTGAGTATGTCAATTATATGTGGCTATCTGTCCAGCCAACTAAATCATTAATAAATAGTAGAGGTTCCTGTGGGACGGCGCCATCACATCCTGCCCGTTAGATGATCTGCCCATTATCCCTGCTGTCTGTCTCCTGCCACTTAGCTCACGTCCTAAGCAGTCAACAATTTGCCCTAAATCCTATGAGCTGCAACTTTAGCCAACAATCAGTTATGAGGGATTTTGTTGTTTGCTTTCTGGAAGTCCATCTGATTAACATCCATTGAGCTTCCCCTGCCCTCTACTTTAGTTACCTCCACAAAACAATTGATCAGGTTCATCAGGTATGATCTACCTTTTACAAATGCATGTTGCCTATCTCTGATTGACTGCAACTTTTCAAGGTGATCAGACACTCCATCTTTAAATGTACACTCTAGTAATTCCCTGACAACAGCTGTTAGGCGAACCAATCTATAATTCCCTCGATTCCCTCGCTAACCTTCTTTAAATAGCCGTGTACCAATTGCAATTTTCTAATTATTGACCCAGCAGTTTGCTCTCAATCATTAACAAAGTGATGGAAGGTGTTGTTTACAGCGCAACAAGCAGTACTTACCAATAAACTACTCACTGATGCTCAGTTTGGGTTTGTCGGACCACTCAGCTTCAGGCCTCATTACACCCTTTGTCCAAAAATGGAAAAAAGAGCTGAATTCCAGAAGGGAGATGAAAGTGACTGTCCTCGACGTCAAGGCAGCTTTTGGTCAACTGTGGCAACAAGGAACCTTAAGAAAAGTGACGTCCACGTCCATACTGATGCAAAGTAATTATGTATAATTCCCGCCATTTCCTTATTTTCATTTATAATATCACCATTGTCATTTTAATGAGGCCACATTGCTCTTACTTACAAACTATTTTAGAAGTTATTGCAAAAGTATTGTAGCTCTTGCGATCTATTTTGTCACCCTTTGCTATTCTTTGTATATCTGCCATTCACGAGAATCTGGGCTCTTTTCCCTATTTTTCCATGTTTTTGTTTTCTTTTATTTTGATGATGTTACTCTGTCTTGCACGCCAGTCCATAATAGATGAGGTGAGTTTGGAATTGGACCATTCAATGCTGTGGTCATTGATTTGAGCTTACTTGACGATGGCAGGCTTGTTGCATTCATTGCATCAGGGAAGCTATGGAGATCTATAAACACCACAACGTCCCCCTAACAGTGGCCTGCTCCTCAGTGGATATCTGGTTGTCTCTCCTCAAGAGACACACCATCCCCTACTCTGCAGCCAACATACCACGACCAGAACAATAGTATGGATTGACCTGCCACGATACACTGTAGCTGACCAAACAGCAGCAAGCACAATGGCATGGACCGACATTTCACGGAATATAATTAACAGACCAATAGCAGCCAGAACAAGCACCTGTAATAACCTAAGATCCTGTCCATATTCCCATTCTCCACTACAAATAAACCGATCGCTTCCACCAGTTCCAGTTGTTTCTCCAGAAAATGGACAGAGTACACTGCCCAAAACGTCGAGGTCTGCCAGTATTTCTAGCAACTGTTTTGTCAAGAAAGCAACAGCTGTTTTCACCGCAGATTCAAGTGTTGAAAAACTGTAAAATTGTCTTACTCAAATATTGCATGTTTTAGTTTTTCCTCTCCCGGTATTGCCTATTTATGTTAGATTTCCAACTTTGCTCTACCCCCGCAGCCAGCCCCCACCAGCTTCCCTTCACCCACTTACCAGTTTAAGAAACCTGTAACAACCTTATTTATCCTTTATTCTAGGACCCTGATCCCAACCCAGTTCAGGTGAAGCGCATTCCAACAGAACAGTTGTTTAATATCCCAGTACAAGTGGTGGGTATCATGAAAAGTAACACCTCTTTCCAACATCAACACCTTCAACCACGTGTTGACCTCCCTATTCCCCCACCCCCCACTCCCCATTCAAATGTGCAAGCGGCTTGTATAATAATCCAGAGATTATAATCCTTGAGATCTTCTTTTATAGTTCAGCACCAGGTACTCTCTGAAAAGAAACTCTTGCCTTTTCTTTCCTATGCTGTTGGTCCATACATGGTCCACAACGACTGGATATTTCCCCTGCATTCTCGCAATCTGATTTGAGATATCCCTCACTTCGCACAAGTTGGGCAAATACTGTTTGGGACTCCTAATAACCTAATGACTGAACTACTTAAAAGTATCACATTATGCTCCACTCCTCCACCTTTTGCACAGCCTCCTGTTCCAACGTATCCCGGTCAACATTCTGGCTGCCCTTCTGACAGTCTTCATCCTTATCCTCACAAATAGCCAGTACATTGTTCCTGTTGGATAGATTCATTTTCTGCATATCCTCGTTCACCAACAAATCTGGATTTCCATTGCTGTGCACTATAAACTGCAACAGCCTCATTCTGACCCTGCACCTCTCTACAAGATGTGACTAAAATCTGCAGCAAACTGTCCAATACTCCTTTTGCTGCGGTATGTTTTGGAGTATCTCCAATTCCCACTCCAGCTCTATGACCCTGTGCCAGAGAGTTTCCAGGTGGAGACATCTACTATGGACATGCTCCCTCGGGATAATTCCGTTATCCACAAAATCCTATATCCAGAAAAAAATAACTGCTCTGCGAGAACATAGGCTGTCTTTATTTAAAAGGTAAAATTATGTGTAGATGCATTTTAGCTTTAAAGCTATTTTACTGGTTAGCTAACGCCGAAACACTAAGCACTCACCAATTAACTTAGTACTTATTTGTAAATTATCCACGTCCCCTCATACTCTGACCTGACAACTGCTTCCCCTCTATTTGTCTGGTCTCTGCCTCTCTGCTGCTGCTGGCCGTGGCGCCCTGTTAAATCTGTGACTCCACTCACTTACTGAAGCTTAACAGACAAAAGAAGGCACCTCCTTACAAACCCACGCCCTCTGCCACTTAGAAGGACAAGGACAGCAGATGGATGGTAGAAGCACCATTTGCAGGTTCCCCTCCAAGCCGCACACCATCCTGATTTGGAACTATATCAACGTTTCATCACCACAGCTGGGTCAAATCCTGGAACTCCCTTCCTAACAGCACTGTGGGTGTACTGAGAGCGCATGCACTGCAGCAGGACAAGAAGGCGGCTCACCACCATCGTTGCAAGGGCAATTCGGGTTGGGTAATAAATGCTGGCCGAGCCAAAAACCTCCACTCCCTGTGAACGAATGAAAAAAAAACTCCTTTTCCCCCTGTACACCGAATTCTTACTCTGAGCAAACTCTAACTTCCCACTATTTTCATAATGTATTCAGTTAACATTGCAATCTGTGGTAACACTCTGCCTTACTAGAAGACTAAAAATAGAAACACAGAAAATAGGACGAGGAGTTGGCATAGGCCAGTCGGCCCTTCGGGCCTGCCAAGCCATTATAAAAACATGTTTGATCATCAAAATCATTACCCTGTTTCGTTTCGTCCCCATACCCCTTGATCCCTTTGGCATTAAGAAAGATATCCATCTCCTTCTTGAAAATATGTAATTGTTTGGCCTCCCCTGCCTTCTGCGGTAGAGAATTCCGCAGGTTCACCACCCACTGAGTGAAGACATTTCTCCTCATCTCGGTTCTAAATAGCATACCCCATATCCTGAGACTGTGACACCTGGTTCTGGACTCTCCAGCCATCGGGAACATCTTCCCTGCATCGAGCCTGCCTCGTCCTGTTCGAATTTTATAGGTTTCTATGTGGCTCTATCTCGTTCTTCTAAACTCTAGTGAATATAGGCCCAGTGGACCCAATCTCTCCTCATACGTAAATCCTGCCATCCTGGAAACCAGCCTAGTAAATCTTCTTTGCACTCTGTCCATGGCAAGGGCATCCTTTCTCAGATAAGGAGACCAAAACTGCACACAGTACTCCAGATGTGGTCTCACCAAGGCCCTGAAGTAAGACATCCCTGTTCCTGCACTCAAACCCACTTGCAATGAAGTCTAATGTTATATGCCTTTGCAGGCTCATTCAAGTTGCAACAGTTTAGACCGTTTCCAGCTGACAGTAATTACCCCAGATCGGACAATCACAGCTGATTGACTGCTTACTGCGAACTTGACTTGCACGATTAACTGCTAACATGAACTGCCTTGCAGCTTTTTTATATTACAAGTTAAATTCTAAATGTTAAGGCTAGATTTCAGTCTTACACACTAATTACCAAATTCTACACTTCCCACTCTGTTTATAACACATGCAGCTAAAGGCACACACAATGCCTAAAACCTTTGACTTAACTCGACCGACCTCAGAACTTGCAGAAGAACACTGCCCAGGCAATCAATTTCAGTTCAAGAAGAAGGTTCTGACAACGGTTTCAATGGCAAATAAATTTGAACAATAACTGCCAGAGATGTCCACATCCCTCATGAAGAAAAGCAGCTCCTAAATGGCCTTGTTTTGTATTTGTTCTCCTGATCGTCTCTAGCGCATCTATCAAACCCCTTCAACATTTTATACACGTCAACTCGATAAGGTCTAATCATTCTAAACGCAATCTACTGTAAACAAAGTTTATGCAACTTGTCTTCATAATGTAATGCTTTAAGCATTGTTGTCATTCCAGTGACTCTGTCCAGCACCACCTCCAAAGCCAATGGTTTTGTGAAGTGCGGTGCACAAAAGCGACAACAGATACAACAGAAACATCACATCCTTCTGAGTTTTATATTCCAAGCACCAAGAGATAAAGACCAAGAATTGATCAGCGTTTGAAAGAAGAATTGTTAACTTTTGAGTATTCAGCAAACTTCTTAAAGAGGTCCTGTAGTAATTTTTGTGAGGAAAGGACACAGACCTGAAACATAACTCTCTTGTTCTCGCCACAGTTGCTGCTAGCCCTGCTCAGTATTTCCAGCATTTTCTATTTCATTTCAGATCTCCAACAGCCGCAGTATTTTACTTTTGTGTTGCTGTAGTAATTCTAATTGCAATTTGATAGATAATTTGTGTAAAGTATGGCTGGATAATCGTGTAGATAAAATTCTACTTTTTTTTTTACCCATTTTCTATTTTGCTGTTTCTGTGCAGAGGATGATTTAGAAATTATTTGGATTTGTATTTGTTTCCAATGCAGGGAAACCTGAACCTCGATTGGTTGGTGGGATGAACAGATGCTCCGGCCGGGTGGAGGTGCTACATGGAGACCAGTGGGGGACGCTGTGTGACCTTTACTTTGATATGGAAGACGCCAACGTGGTCTGTGAGCACCTACAGTGTGGGACAGTAAACTCAATCCCGGGAGGAGCTCACTTTGGGAAGGGAACTGGTCCAGTGTGGAAGGAAAATTTCAGGTGTCGGGGGAACGAGACGCGATTGTGGGATTGTCCTGTTTCATCCTGGGAACAGTTTAGCTTCTCACATGAAAAAGATGCAAGTGTCATCTGTACGGGTGAGTCATCTCAGTCAATTGAACTAAAATACACCAACTGTTCTGCTGTCAAGCATCATTGACTATTTCCACAGGTCGCTGATTCACTAGTTTTGTTAATACCATAATTCCTTTGTCAGCAAGATTCTGAGAAATGTTTCCGGGTGTTTTGGTCTGAATTAAATTACAAATGAATCAAATCTTCACTCCAGTAAACATTTAATACATACAATGACTAGTTGTTAGTACTTCTCGTCATATAATATCTATTTCCGGGTAAATCTGGGGTATTATTGAAGGGCTTTCGAATCAGCAAGATGCTCCCAGGACCACTGCCATGGAATGGAAATGTTGCTCGAGCACTGAAACTGTTATCAATGTCGGCAGTTGAAATATGAATGATCATGGAATTCTCTGCAAAGATCATCTGTTTAATAGAAAACACTGTGAACTTGATGCCAGATAAATAGTGTGAGCTTTATTTTAATTTCCGTTGCACCAAGTGCAATTAAATGATAGTGAATGACGAAATTCGTTATTTCACCAATGTGCTATGTCTTTGATTATTTCACAAACTTGATGTAAATTGCAATTCTCCCAGTTTCCAGGATTACATTTATCTCTCAGCCAGCACTCTCATATAACAGGTTATCTGCTCAGTTATCTGATCACTGTATGTGGGACATTGCTCAATGCAAAAGTGTTCCCACGTTTCACAATTTAAAATATAGGTAATAAAAACAGTAAGAGCTGGAAATACTCAGAAGTTCTGGCAGCATGTATGGTGAGAGAAACCGTATCAACCTTTCAGTTTGCGGATCTTTCATCAGAACTTACAGACTTAACATGTTTTAAAGAAAGGGGGAAACAAAGAAAGAACGAAATGAACAGTCTGTGATATGGTGAAAGACTGGAGAGATTAAATGGTAAAAGGGACAATGCAAAGCAAAAGTATGTTGGAATACGTCAAGTGAAAAGCACATTTTATGTGGAGGTACAAATTGGAAGGCAAGATCTCGTCCAAAACAGAAAAAAGGGGAGGGAATCTGATCTGAAATTTCTGAACTCTGTGTTCATTCCAAAATGGTGCAGAGAGTCTCGTGGAAAGAAGAAGTGCTGTTTCTCAAACTTCTGTTATCCTGCATTGGAACTGTGCAGGAGAAAGAGGAGGGAGAGGTCAGAGTGGGAGTGGAGTATACAATGAAAATGGCAGGCAACTGGAAGCTAAAGGTAAAGCTTCCAGACTGAGCAATGGTATTCTGCAAAGTAATCACTCATCTCTGTTTGGTCTGCCAATGTAAATGAGACGGCATCATGATCAGTCAATACAGTAAATGCAGAGTACAAAATAGAAAGCAGGACAGTTAAATCGTTGTTTCACTTGGAAGCGGTATTTGGGGGCTTCGATGCAGCGAAAGGTGGAGGTAACAGTGCGGTGTTTGCATCTTCTGCACTTTCATGGGGAGGTCCTGTGGGAAGGGGTGTTGAGAATGATTGAAGAGAGCATTAGGGTGCCACAAAGCGAATGGACCATTCAGAATGTTAAAAGTGAAGCGAAGGGGAAGATGTGTTTGGTAGTGGCATCAAATTAAAGGTGGCGGAAATGGTAGAAGATGATCGATTGAATATGAAAGCTGATGGAGTGGAAGATGAGGAAAAGCAGAATCCTATCATGGTTCTGGGAGGAGTAAAGGGTGAAAGCAGAAGTTTGGGAAATGGAATATGCGTGCTTGAGGGCCCTGTCAACCATGGTGGGTGGATGAGGAGGTGAGGAGAGTCCTCGGTTGAGGGAAAGGGAAGACATATCTGGAAGCACTGGTATGGAAGGTTGCATCCGCAGACAGATACAATGCAGATGGAGAAAGTGGAAGAATGTGATAGAGTCATTAGAGGAATCGTGGTGTGAGGAATCATAGACAAGGTAACTGTGAGAGTCACTGGGCTTACTCTTTATATTGGTTAATAGTCTATCCCCAGAATCAGAGACAGAGATGTTGTGGAAGGGAACGGAAGAGTTGAAGATGGACCATGTGAAGATGAGGAAGAAAAATTGGAAGAAACGTTGATGATATTTTCAAGTACAGGGCAAGATCAGGAAATATCAGTTCATGTAGACAGGAGAACGACCTTCAGTCCCTCGGGTCAGCATATATTGCATTAGTGACTACAATTCAAAAGTACTTCATTGCCTGTGAAGCGATTTGAGACGTCATCGGAAGCATTGTCTCAAATTAAACTTGTCTGTTTCCCTCCATATGGGAGAAAGGGAACTGTCATCTGTCAGGAGCCATTTAAAGCCCCTGGTCCATCCTTCGGTCTCATCACTTATCAATAGCCGGTATGTACCGCGCTCACCCCCAGTTCATTTTACCCCTTTTCCCCAGTTTAGCCAGCGGAAGCTACTCGGTATGTCTCTAAAATGTTTTTACTGAGAAAAGGTAATGGTGAAGAACATCTTCCGACAAGCCTTCTGAATAATGATGACAGAAATCGTAACCATTAAAATTAATAATTTTTCTGGTGGCAGTAAATTATGAGATATTTTGCTTCAGTTTCACCATTCTCAATGTGTTTCATATTGTAGATGAAAATTGGTCACTAAAGCTGACGAACGGGGGAAGCTGGTGTGATGGGCGAGTGGAGATTTACTACACCGGCAGCTGGGGGAGATTGCAGGACAGACACTGGACCCTAAATGATGCCAACGTGGTCTGTACACAGCTGGGCTGCGGTGAAGCGACAGCCACTTATAACTATTCAAAGGACGGAAAGAGTGAAGGACCCGTCTGGGTGAATGCTGTCCAGTGTGAAGGAAACGAATTGCAGCTCCAGAACTGCAGCTTATTCACATTGAATTCGTCTCTCACTGACAGTATGGACGTTGGGGTCCTGTGTTCAGGTAAACAAATTCTTCACTGCTTTTACAATAACAAAGAAGTGAAATGTCTAATCTGCTGAGAAAAGTGATAATATAGGTTACTTGTTGCTGGGTGTCTCAAACCAGTAATTTCACTCGAGGGGAAGGGGTGAGGATGGGTGGCGGGTGGGGAGCTGGGGCTGGATGGTGGTAGTGTGCAGAGAGAGAGGACACGGACACAATGAAGCAACAAGATTTTTTTTATAACAGAAGTTTCATTTAACACATACATCACAAGGAGTTTAACAGGAATGTAATCGGCAGAAAACTGACACAGAGCAAAACAAAGAGATGTTAGAGTGGGTGACTAAATTCTGAGTCGAAAGACTGGATTTGAAGAGCTGGAGACACAGAAATGTTTCGCGGGAAAATTCTGATCTGTGGGGGTCAGATGGTAAAGACAAGACTGAAAGTTGTGGGCAATGGAAGTGGGTGATGTGCAAGAAGCGGGATTCAGAGAAATGCAGAGCTCTTGAAATGATTCAGGCTGCAGGCGGTTATACTGATGGCAGGGGTAGAGCATGAAGGTGTCTGAACATGAAGATCATAATGGAAAACACGAGGCATTGGCGTATGGGAAACCAGCGAGTGCAGTGGCGCTCCTGAGAAAGGCTTCATGTAGGAGAAGCAACAATGCTTTGGATGAGCTGATGTTTCTGGAGGGTGCAGGATGGGTAATCGCCCAGGAGAACATTGAAATATTCGGTTCTACAGGCAACAAAGCATGGGTGAGCATTTCGGCAGCAGATGGCCTGAGGCAGGAAGGGAGGTGAATGATGATGGAGGTGAAAGATAACGGCCTTGTGATAAATAGAATATGGAATTGGACTCTCAGCTCTGCTATCCAATCCAGCGTCGAGCTTGCAATCAGTTCCATTGTACAGTATGTAAGTGGAGGTAGCTGTGTGGGAGTTGTTCTGGTGTAAGTTTCATTAGACTGTGTATAAAAGTAGACAGATGTTTTGGACTTGCGCTTGAAAGTTCCATTGTGCAGCATGAAAATGCAGGCATATGTTCTGGGGATGTTGTATTATGCAGAATGTAAGTGTGGACAGATGTTTTGGGGTTGTTCCAATGAACATTTATTTACATATGCCAGAGTGGAACTTACAACATATGAGATATTTAATGATTCAGTTTTGATACCGATTGGTTGGACTAAGTACTTTCTTCAGAAACAGTGGAAATCTTGACCTCACAGCTCCTGTCTTTGCAATCGGCTCCAGTCTGACAGCTCCCAGTTCTGGCTTCTTGAGCATTCCTGATTTTAATTGCGCACCATTGGCGGCTGTGCTTGAAACTGCAAAGGTCACACGCTCTCGAATTACTTGCTTAAATCTCTTTGCCTGTCAACCTATCTTTCCTGCTTTAAGATGCTCCATAAAACTAACTCTTTGACTTAGCGTTAGGTCATCTGAACTAATTTAGTCTTAGGTGCTTTGTGTTAAAATTGCTTTGATATCACTCCTGTATCGCGCCTTGGAATCTTTGATTACGTTAATGGCGCTAGATCAATGCAACTCACTTGTTAGTCAAGATAAAGGAAAGAGGAGATGGCAGTGAACGTCTGACCAAGATAACAAATAAGGGGAACATACATGGACAAGGAACAGATACAGTTAGATAACATGAGTATAAATTGACAGTTAATCACGTGACTGCTTGCCTGACAACAACGGACACAAGCATTCAAAACATACACGGTAAACTGAAGACCATAACTTGTCAAAGCCAGATCTAGTAGGACATCTGAAATATTTCTGTTCTTTATATTCTATGTAATAAGTAAGTGCAAACACATATTCTGCTGGATAGTTTCATTTACCTGTCAAAGGTGCATTTAACATTTTTGATTTATCTGGTGATGGGACAATGAGTTGGACTGAGTGATGAGGTGAATGTGTATTGAACTTATAATCCTCATGTACTGTTGTCCAACAGACCACGTGCAGTTAAGGCTGTCCGGCGGTGGAAGCCCATGTACTGGCCGAGTGGAGATTTATTACAATCGTACATGGGGCTCAGTTTGTGCTGATTCCTGGGATCTGGCGGACGCTGACGTGGTTTGCAAACAGCTGGGTTGTGGAAAGGCATTGGACATGTCACTTACTGCATCTTGTGGACCAGACTCAGGGCCAGTTTGGTTGGATGAACTGAACTGTTCCGGTAACGAATCATTTCTCTGGGAATGTCCCTCAGCATCGTGGGATAACCACGACTGTTCTCATGAAGAAGATGTGAGGATCATGTGTTCAGGTAAGGGAGCTTCCATATGCCCATTTTCCGTAGTGTTGCGCACGTGGCTTCACCGGGAAGATATTACATCGAATTACATACAATGTACAGCACAGAATCTGGCCATTCGGTCTAACTGTTCAATTTGGTGTTCATGTTGCCCACGAGTGTAGCCCACTTTACTGCATCTAACCCTCTTTGCATGTCCTCCTACTTCTTTCTCCCTCATGTACCTACTCACCTTTCCTTAAAGACATCAGTGCTATTCAACTCAACAATTGTATGTGTAAAATACAAAATCTGCTGAACTTCTTATGAGATTTATTCATGATTATCCTATATTCATGATCACTACCTTCGGTCTCTGTCACTTTATGAGTGATTAGTGCCTCTGTATCACGATATCTCTTTGCTTCTCGACATCATTTTCACTCTTATTTTACAAGAAATACGTGGCCTCTTTATTCTTCCTACCAACACTCAGCACCACAGACTTATCTGTATTAAAACTAATTTGATAATTGTATGCCCATTCGGCCCATTTAGTCATGTCTTCCCGTATTTTGTCTCAGTCTTCCTTAGTGTTAACTGTATCCCCAAATTGCTGTCATCTTAAATTTTGAAATTATGTCTCCCATGCCAAAGCCCAAACCGTTTATGTAAATGTTGAGCAGCAGTGAATCCAGCCCTGTGGAACACCACTTCCCGCATTCTGCCATTCTGGGTTACCACTTTTAACCCTGATGACGTGCTTTGTAGCTAGTTTTCTACCATTCTTCCACTGATCTCTTGACTCCACATGCTCTGACCCCAGTCATAATCCCACTATATGGTACCTTGTCAGAGGTACTTACGAAAAAAAGGAACTTGCATATTGCATCGACTGCAGTATCCCCGTTATCTTTCTGTAACTTCTTCAAAGAATTCAATAAAATTGTTTCTCCTTCTGTTGTGAATTCCGTGTTCATTATTTTTTATTACATTATGGGCTGTCGGTGTTTTTCCATCAATTTTCTGAAATAGTTACCCGCAATCAGTGAACAAAACCGATGGAGCAAGTGTTGAGCTGTGCAGTATGAACACACAACGAGTTATCAATCTCACCATCTGGATATTTCTTGTGTCACTGACAGAGCACAAAGAGCTGCGGCTGGTGAATGGGAAGCGTCGCTGTGAGGGGAGAGTGGAAGTGTTCTACAATGGCACCTGGGGAACAGTGTGCTCAGATACATTTGATGGACCTGATGCAGATGTGATCTGCAAACAATTACAGTGTGGTCCCCTCAGTTCCATCGATTATTACACTCAGTCATTCGGAGAAGGATCCGGACCCATTTGGCTCGATGGGATGGAGTGTATTTCACACGAATCGCTCCCTTGGCAGTGTCAAACAGAACCGTGGGGCAAACACAACTGTGAACACAGAGAGGATGCTGGTGTTGTTTGTTCAGGTAACACAACAAACCTCTCAATGTGCGATTGTCATTTCAAACTTTTGTGTCTGTACAGTCAGCATGTTTCTCTTCTCAACAGAAGCAAAAGTAATTAAGGAGCAGCCCCACAGATCAAAGGACTGCATTCGAGAACATGACTGTAAACGTGTGCTTTCACCAGGTGCTAATTCCTCTTTATTGTATCAACTATGTGACTGGTACTCCTGTCTTATACCACATTAATAATAATCATTGATTCTTTTTGACAGACTCGGGACAATGGTTGCGCCTGTTTGGAGGTAACACCAACTGCTCCGGGAGAGTGGAGATATTGTGCAGTAACATCTGGGGCACGGTGTGTGATGACTCCTGGAATATGGCCGATGCCAATGTTGTCTGCAGAGAGCTGGGTTGTGGCCACGCTCTATTGGCCCCAGGAGGGGCCACGTTTTTCCAGGGTGACGGTGTTATCTGGCTGGATGAGGTGAAGTGCACTGGAAGCGAATCTTCTCTGGCGGACTGTCCTTCCTCATCACTGGCTCAATCTGACTGTGATCACAAGGAAGATGCCAGTGTGATTTGTTCTGGTGAGGGTGGCAGGGTTTGGAGAGTGGGGTTAGGGTTCCTTGTTTCGTTAAATTGACTCATTACTTCTGGAAATTAAGAACAGTATTTATGTTTAAATGCAAAGTGCTGAAATTTCATCCTCCTGAACTTTATGTACATTATATTCCACAGGACTCGATGTGCCTCCAGTTGCTGTCTCGTCCACATCTGCAGGTACTTCACATTATTAGTGTTCCAGCTAATGTTAGGGTTTGTATTAGTTGAATTGGTATTGTTGCCATTTTCTGAAGATACTATGAGCACGTTCTCGCTGAACTGAACGTTTTTTTCCTCACCGCATATTTCAAATTGTCAGGTTATAATTCTTCTAATCCCAGTTTCTGGCTGTACCTGAACTGTCCTGTACTCATCAGAAACATGGGGACCCCTGTCTCTGCAATTTAGAATGGTTCACACTTTCCTCTGGTGCAATGTGCACCACACATACTGGGGAATGTTCAGCCGGACTCATTGCCCAGAAGCAGTGGATATAATTATTAAATACCTATTGTAAATATTTTATCACACAAGACGGACTGTGTCTGTGCTAAACCTTTCTTTATTTTTGTCATTAAGAACAGGGATATACAACGACTTTCATCCTAGTTGCGGTCTGCTTCGGAGTCCCGCTAATCTGTGTGTTGATCTCACTGATGATGGTTATACAGAAAAAGTCAATTCGAAGAGGTGAGGCTCATATCTTCCCGCGGATCCAACACAAGATCCCAGATATTGTGTCATATACTTGCAAGACTGTCGTTCATTGCAGCTTTCTATGGAATGTCAAGTGGGCTTGTTAGAAATACATAGTAATCTTTTTTTTGCTGTTTTGCTGCATTCAGTGTGCTCGAGAATTAGTAAAATGTGAGATTTAAAATGGAGACTGATTTGAAGTGTCCACATTTACTGTGAGAGTTCATCACGTAATACCTCTAACTCTGCAAGAATTTACTTATTGTAACTATGGATCAGGACGTTTAATTGAAAGTTTTGAGCTGTACATTCAGCAGTTTATTTGACTGTTAATCTTCCTTCATCAATTGGGAATCAATTCCAACCCTTCAAATTCTGGCTCTGGGCTTCCAATCTCGAGCTGTCTAACCGGGTCTGTCCGTTATCTTGACAAGTGATACTTGAATAGGACCTTCTGCATTCACCAGCCATGATTCTACATTCCAAAGCTAGGCTTCCAATCATATTTCACACGTTCAACTCTCTCCTAATTTATAATAACAAATGGAACTCTTAATAAAAAAAAACACGTTACCTAATAATTTTGACTTCTTACAGAAATAGCACTCTCTCACTCTCCCTCTCTCTCACTTATTAAGAAATATTCTACAGCGAGGGCAGCAGAGGCATATTATCTCTGCCAAGGACACGACCAGATAAGGCTCTGAAACATGACAATCCTGAAGCTGAAAAGATCGAGCCTTGTGACCTCACTAGACTGGCAGTATTTTACAAAGGATCACAAGTAGGAGATCAGGTCAGAGAGTGATAGAGTAATAGAATTATACAGCACCGAAACAGACCCCGCAGCTCATCGTGTCGATGCTGCCAACAAGAACCTATCTATTCTAATCCCATTTGCCAGCACTTGGCTCTTAGCCTTGTATGTTATGGCATTTCAAATGCTCATCCAAATACCTTAAATGTTGTGAGGGTTCCTGCCTCTACCACCCCTTCAGGCAGTGTGTTCCAGACTCCAACCATCCTCTGGGTGAATATCTATTTTCTCAAATCCCCTCTAAACCTCCTGCCCCTTACTTTAACTCTGTGCCCCCTGGTTAGTGATGTCTCCGCTAAGGGAAATAGTTTCTTCCTATCTATCCCATCAATGGCCTTCATAATCAAGTCCCCCCTCAGCCTTCTCTGCCCTAAAGAAAACGACCCTCGCCTATGCAGTCTCTCTTCATAGTTGAAATGCTCCAGCCCAGGCAACATCCTGGTGGACCTCCTCTGCACACTCTCCAGTGTAATCACATCCTTCCGATAATGTGGTGTCTAGAACTGTGCACAGTACTCCAGCTGTGGCCTAACTAGCGTTCTATACAGCTCCATCATCACCTCCCAGCTCTTATATTCTATGCCTCGGCTAATAAAGGCAAGTATCCCATATGCATTCCTAACCACCTTATCGTCCTGTGCTACTGCCTTCTATGATCTATGGACAAGTACACCAAGGTCCCTCTGACCCTTTGAACTTCCTAGGGTCCTACCATCCATCGCATATTCCCTTGCCTTGTAAATCCTCCCGAAATGCTTCTCCTCACACTTCTCAAGAATAGAATCCACTTGTTGCTCTCCCACTCATCTTACCAGCCCATCTATATCACCCTGTAATTTGCGGCTTTCCTCCTCACTGTTTACAACACCACTAATTTTGTGCCATCTGCGAACTTACTGACCACACCTCCTATATTCACGTCTAAGTCATTAATGTACACTACAAACAATAAGGGTACCAGCACCAATCGCTTTAGTACACCACTGGTCACAGGCCTCCACACTCAAAAGCAGCCTTAGACCAACACCCTCTGCCTCCTGCCACTAAGCCAATTTTGGATCCAATTTGTCAAATTGCACTGGATCCCATGATCTCTTACCTTCAAACTGAAACAGTGAGAGCTCAGGGCCAACATGTTCCCGTAACGTTGAAGGGTAGGACCAACAAGTCCAGGGAATCCTAGATGTCAAAGGATATAGAGGATTGGATAAGGAACAAAAAAGGAGGTTTATGGCAGATTCAAAGGGCTGAAAACAGCGGAGTCCATGGAAGAGTATAGAAACTGTCCGGTGTACTTAAAAAATGAATTAGGAGAGCGAAGTGGGGACATGCAAAAACACTGGAGAGCAAGATAAAGGACAATCCCAGGGCGTTTTATAAGAATATTAAGTGCGAGATGATAACCAGGGAAAGAGTAGGGCCGATTAGGGACCAAAGTGACGAGCTGTGTGTGGAGCCCGAGGACATAGATTAGATTTTAATTGATCACTTTACATCTGTGCTCACCATGGAGACTGACGACGTAGATGTAGAGATCCGCGAGGGGGATTGAGATATATTTGAACAAATTAGCATTGAACGGTATGAAGTATTCGCTGTTTTAGCGGGCTTAAAATGGATAAATTCCCAGGCTCAGATGAGATATATCCCAGGCTGTTATATGAGTCAAGGGAGGAGATAGCGGCTTTGACACACATTTTCAAATCCTCTCTGGCCACTGTAGATGTACCATAGGACTGGAGGACAGTGAATGTGGTACCATTATTCAAGAAGTGTAGCAGATATAAACCAGGTAATTACAGGCCTGTGAATCTAACATCAGTGGTCGGGAAACTTTTGGAAAAAATTCTGAGGAACAGGATTAATCTCCACTTGGAGAGGCAGCGATCAGTCAGGGTTAGTCAGCATGGCTTTCTCAGGGGAGATCGTTTCTAACAAACTTGATTGACTTTTTCCTCAGTCAACACAGCTGTCCCCAGTCTGCTGCAGGTGAACGTATGAGTGTGCAGAAAAATAGGCACATAGACATATACGAACATACACACAACAAATCTACTCCACATTCACAATTTCTGGCTTTTTACTCTTTACTATTACCATCTCTGTGATTTGGATATGTTCGCAGATAATTTACTGTTAAACGCTTATGGGTTGTAACAGAACGTTAATCTCCCCACCCTCCATCTGACAGGTTTTGTCACTAGCAGCAACGGTTCACTGGCTGGTTTGTACCAAGCAATTTATGAAGAGATTGGGAATATTCCACCAGGCAAAGATTCCTATCAGATCCGGCGTGCAGGTCTGTGTTTTATATTTCATACCGAATTGCATTTTCACCGAAAAAATGTCACTTCCGCTTAAATACTCCATTTTAATTGTCAGTTTACTGACTGAACCCTATCAGAAATCCGCTCACTATCACCATGTGAAGGAGTCCTATTACAGTGTGAGTGTGTCTATATCTGTGTGTATAGTAAGATGAGCAATGGGTTTGGGAAGATTCACACCCGTGATTTCTGTTTATTTTTAACGAGCAATCAAAACCGATGATCGATTTTCCCTTCCGTCTGCACACGGACTGCCTCAGATATCTGAACACCTGAATAACAAACGCATCGGCTGTTCGTGTTATTTTTTGTTATTTTATAGTCTCTCCTACTGCAATTGAATATCATAAATCGACTGAAAATCTCTTCAATATTTCATGTATCATCACATCTTTGTAGCATTTTCTGTGTCTGCTGACTTTGAAGTCTTTATCACTATCATGTCATTTTATTCCCTTTAAACTAGACCATAAATAGTCACTGCTCTCAGGAGGAGAGAGTTACATTGACACAGATTTTATTTCTCTCGGTGACTGGATTTCTGGATCGGAAACATGTTCCCACCAGGAACTCCTTACCTGAAAACGGTGGTTTCTTCAAAAAACCTATTGCACCACTTTGTATTCTGATGTTTATCATTAATCGACAAATTCTGCTTCACGATACTGGGGTAAAAACCCTACCAAACCAATAAAAGTTTTGTCTTGCGCTACATTTGGGGAGCGAGTTAACCACTGATAGAAATTTCTCAGGTTAAAACAAAACACACCAAGAAGAACAACACCGTTATTAGCCTCCTTGCACTCTTTTCTGCCCCATTATCCGGGGTGGGGTTCGGTTTTGGAGCCACCACCAGCCGTCTGACACTCTGAAAGGGAAGGACTCGGGGACAGGGGGGAGGAATTCTGGATTAAGAAACTGTGCTAACTGACTATGTTTTACACTATTGTCTCCGCTCTGATTTCTGAAATCTGACCTACGAGCTGTACTGTGTATTGTTTTAACTGCTCGCTATATGAGCCAACATTTATGGTCCATCTCTAGTTGCACTTGAACCACTGCAATCCCTGTGGTGAATGTTTCACAATCGTGTCAGATACAAAGTTCCAGGACATTGTCACCAGATGATGACGTTTTATTGTTATTTTCTCGAACGTCCCACTCAATCTCTCCAATAACCATCCATGTTTGTGTTTCACAGTTGCTGATTCCATTGAGTCCCTCAATCAGATTGAATATTACACCAGTCACAGTTTGGGTGACACGGATCCTGGATCAGAAAATCCTGAAGGGAACTCCTCCAGTATTCAGGGTGGGTACATTTTTACTGGTTACCATCACGTTTTTTTAATCCATCACGCTGTCTGCTATCCGAAATCAAGAACTAAATATATCAGAACTTACTCACTGTAAAGTGATGCTGCTGAAGACATGAGATTTACTGAGTGATTTTAGTTTAAAAAATGGAGAAATAATTTGGAATTTAACAAAATCATCCCGATTGCACCCAGTACTTTAATGGAATGAGACATCCAATTAGTGTGATTTTTGACACTGTTGTCTGGGCGGTTAAATGTGACATGTGTGCGTATGTTGAATGGGTAATTCAATGAGATAGATGTGTCTTTAACATGGCGGGCAGCATTTTGTCACACAGTGGCGACACACTGGGAGGGAAAATGCCGCTAGATAGCGGTGCAAATGAAACCCGACGTCTTGACACTGTTAAGTGATATTCCTGGAAGCGGCCGAGCTGGTTGGTGGAGGCTGCACTTTAAGGCGCTGGGCAGGTAATTGAATCTATAAAACAGGAAATTCCTGGCAATGTTCCAAGCTATTCACAATTTAGTGAAAAGCGCGCAAGAACAACAGTTTTCAGAGACTCTCCATCTGTAAGGAAGGGGAAGCTCAGAGGAAGCTCTATTTTGGCTGTGAAAAGCATTGTGGCACTGGGGGAGGGTGAGAGATACTGTATCGCGGTATTGGTAATCTGGAGGCTGACCGATCTTGGAGATCACAACAGAAGTATTCAGGATGAACATCCTCTCCGACTTGCAACTTACATATGCCAAGTAAAAAGAATGGGGGCCTTGAGAAGTGAGTGCAGCAATTTACAATAGGTGTCAGCCACTCCGGTTTTGAGGCCTCCCATAGTGGACGACAATCAGAGATGGAGGCAGCTTCAGTCCCCGGGGGTTAGGCTGCAGCACTCAGACAGTGACAAGAATCGTGAGGCTGGAAGAGAGTGTGGATGAGCAGGGCGCACAGCCGCACGCATCCAGCTTCTTGAGTGCAGAAGATGCGACCCACCAGAGATGGCTTACCATCAGAGGCTCTGCTCCTTGCAAATGTCAGAGCAGCAGTGTCACTGAAGATTGTGCCTTTCCAAGGAGGTGGTCACTGAGCTGTGCTCTATAGTGGAGGAACATCTGAACCAATGAGTTTAATTTTTATCTTTTGAGACATTGAAGGCTGTCAGATTAATGTTAGGCTCTGCACTCACCTTGCCATACTACATCAGGGCATTTAGCCCGTTTCTGCACTGAAACCTCTTCCGTGGGAACACATCACGGCTGCTCACCTCCTGCTCAATCTCCTGTCATGCCCTCCCCACCTGCCTAGCTGGCCTCCTCCTCCCGTCTCGATGGAAAAGCGCTTCCCTCCTTGCCCTTGCTGTCTGGAGGAGCACTTACATGGAGGCATGCGAAGACCTGGGCGCCACCCTTGCTCTGGCTGCTGCCATCTGCCAGACATGCAGGTTGTCAGTCTCCCAACCAATGTCCTACACTGCCCGTTCCTTTCAGTCGATTGCAGGCTGCATTTTAAACATAGCATGAGCTATGACTTACCTATTGTGACACGACATGGTCCCACCATTCGCCAGCCTCTAATCTCACTCCGACTGAAGATCACAGTTTACCCTGGCCGGCCCGTGTAGACTGACGTCGAATAATATAATTCTAAGTATTCATTGTTACCATTGAATGTCAGTGACAATCATTATTTCCTCTCAGGTCTGGGTTCGGGTGATTATGATGATGTAAAGACTGGAGCCATTGACAGTCAGGATGGTCACTTGTTTCTGGACAGTGGTCCTGATTATTTCTTCACACTGACAAGTGCCGGCGGTGATCTCTCCACTCTCAGTGAGTTAAACTCCCACAGTCTCCAGCTCTCTATCACTACTTTGAATTTCATTACAATCGGCGATGTCACAGACTGCTGGTTGATTTAAATTCATGTTGTGATTAAAGGAAATTAGACAAAACAATGCTTGACTTATTTTAGAAAGGACACCCTTATGTCATTCGGTGTGTGATATCTCTCTTGTTCACACTGTCACTGGAAATCCTTCAGGTGCTCAATATGAACACCCTGATTCAGGCTTAGCTGATCCATTTCATCTGCTATCATGAAGCGGTAAAAAAACAACACAGTGAATGGAGCTGGAAAACATTCAGCTGTCAAAAAATTCCATTCCCCTTTACATTATTGACACATATATAGATGAACCGCACTGAACCCGCTTTCAAACCAATCATTAATTCATAAAGTTTCTCTCCACAGTATACAGCTCTCAGACCCACACTGAACCTGCTTTCAGTCCAAACATTAATACATAATATTTCTCTCCACAGGGGACGGCTCTCAGACCCTCACAGAACTCGCGTAAAGTCCAATCGTTACTCCATAATCTTTCTCGACAAAGTATACAACTCTCAGACCCGCACTGATCCCGCTTTCAGTCCAATCGTTAATCCAAAGCGTTTCTCTCCACAGTGTACAGCTCTCAGACCCGCATTGAATCCACTTTCAGTCCAATCATTAATTCATAACCTTTCTCTCCACAGTATATCACTCTCAAACGCGCACTGATCCCGCTTTCAGCCCAATCATTAATTCATAATCTTTCTCTCCACAGTGTACAGCTCTCAGACCCGCACTGAACCCGCATTCAATCCAATCATTAATCCATAATCTTCCCCTCCACAGTATACAGCTCTCAGACCCGCACTGAACCCGCTTTCTGTCCAATTATTAATACATAATCTTGCTCTCCACAGTGCACAGCTCTCAGACCCGCACTGATCCCGGTTTACCAGTTCCCTCCATTGCTGACAACTATGAGGATGTTCACTGTGACACGTTCACAGCAGCAGACGTTCCACCAACGATGGGCAGTGACTGTGTGGTTCAACATCTTACATCTCCATTAGTCCGGTAAGAGCAATGTTTAATTATTTGTTCCATGTATTTCGGCTGTTTCCGATATTGATATGATAATTAATGGTGTTTTCAATGTCAGTGATTCCAAAGTATCAGAGAGAACATTTTCTGTACTTACTAAAGAAATAGGAGGCTTATTGAAGCAGAAATATGCTGAGGGGATCATATACTGTATTTGATGTATTTGTTTGATGGTTCACATTGCTGTAACCCTCGCAAGTCGTTTTTGTTGTTCTTTCAGGTAAAAGTCAGCCTCAAATCCTGCCTGTGATGTCTGGAGTATGATCACAGATTGGTGGAAAATATTTTGTGTTAAATATGAGGGAATTATATGAACTTCTCCAACAGTGTCAACATGATAGATGTGTTTTGCTTTACTATATAAATTTCACTTTATTTTAATCAACTATCATGTTAATTTGTGTTGAAATAACTAGATTTGGCTTTTCTCTATATTTTTTCTGGAAGTGTGTGTTTTCTGTTTAATTAAAATACCAAACAGAATTGATTTCGGATCATTTCTCTGTCGATACAAATACTGAGATATATTACTCCGCATGTAATTACCAACACTGTCACAGAGATTAAAACCATTGTTTATTAATGAAGAGTTTATGCAAAGTTTGTTTAATAACCGAGTCACTTTTCCATATCCTGCTAACAAAAAGGTTTAGAACACGTCATGTGACAAATAAATGGTCTGTCTCTTTAATCTGCATTTATTGTAACTGTTTGCTCCACCGCCACATACTCAATATGGACAAATTACTGCAGTTAATAATGTAAGTGTTGATGTACAATGGGAATAATCTTCAAAAAATGATTAAAAACATTTATTTAATGTTGCAGTTGGAATCTGTGCCTTTGTCAATATTAATGACTCTTTTATGGTTACATATATGTACACCAATTCCTAAATACAATACAATGTTGTTTTACTGCTCTACATTACTCCGGAAGATGGCGGGAGAGCAGGAGAATGTGATCAGAAATTCATGCGTTTTTGCCGTCAATTTTAAACATTTCAGTTAGTCATCAACAGAGCGCAATTGTTACTCTGTCGGGAGAACGAATACACCGTGCATTACTCTCCAGTACATTGTGATTTTTGTGACTCGTTGGCTTACTGAAATACCCGTATCCACCAGCAGACGGCGACCATCATTTGAATTGAAAATGAATCATGCTGGAAACACTGAACAGCTGAGATATCATCTGCGGCGAGAGACACAGAACTAGCTTTGAATGTAAATGCTTTTACTTCAGAAATATATATTAGTAGAGATTAATTACTTTTAGCAAATACAGAACCAGAGAAAAAGGGGGACTGGCGAGAGTAAAAGAGTGAAGGTTTGTGTTAAGATGGAAGCAAGTAAGTCTGATTGAATGAATTCCGCCCCCTTGACTCTCTCTTATCTATCTCCCTGTGATCTGCAGCACTTCATTCTCTCAACCCTGACATTGTCATTAAACCTGCTGACATGGAATCGCTGTTGTTGTTTCTTGAAAAGACCTCGACCTTGGGGAGCCTAAACACGAACTCTCGGACATATCGTTCCACCTCCCCCAGATCATGACCCCACCACCGAACATCATGTCATCCTTTCCCATACTATCATGGAACTCATTTCCTCTAGAGATCTTCACCCCGTGCCTGTAACCGCGCACAGCCCCTTCAAAATCCTCCAAACATCCACAAACAAGGCTACCTCGGTAGACTCAACATTTCAATCTGTTCCTTTCCGATGGATCTTAACTCTTTCCATTGCACTTTCTCCCCTTGTCTTCTTCTGTCGCCATCCACGTTCTCAGTTACTCTGGTTTCCTGGCCAGAAATGTTTCATTTTCGCCATGGACATCCAGTCCAACACTGTGAACAGGACCTGTAGACTCCCTCAACTCCATCCCTCCCCAGGCCGTCCAAACACTGTACATTGACATCTCTCACCAAGATGTTCTTTCCCTTTATACTTCTCTTTCTCTCTCTAGAGCATGTAATTCTGCTAAAACTCTATCTCTCACCAGGACGATCAATCCCTTTAAAACTCAATCCATTCAAGAAATTCGGAACGCTACAACTCCATCCCTCATCAGGACGGCCATACCATCAATACTTCCATCTCTTACCAGGATGTTCAAACCATCTGCAACTTAGCCCATTCAAAATATTCAGGTCTCTACTTTACCATCCCACACCGGGATGTCCAGTCGCTTTACAGTCCATCTTTTACCAGGATGTATCTTCCACCTACATCTCTGTATCTCTGACTAGGAAGTGCAGCCTCTCTGCATCGTTATCACTCGCCTCGCCACCCACTCCTTTGATACCTTTAACTCCCACCAGCATACGGCATCTTGTTTGGGTACATTGATGACGATTTCAGTGTAGTTTCCTGACCTCGTTCTCAACTGAAAGGAATTAACTTTGCTTCCAGCTGCCATGCCTACCTTACCTTTACACGACCCATCCCCAATTCGATTCCTCGAGTTACTATCTCCATAACTGAGGATAGGCAGGTAGCTCACAATGTCTATCTGTAGCCACCAACTCAGAGACCTACCTTGATTATGCACCCCTACTTCCTCCATCCTGCTTCGTGTCAGGTCTCTGTTGCCTTCTTCAGGTATCTACGTCTCTGTCACAGTAGTTCCAACGATGCCACCTTCCGCATCATCATTTCCGAATTGGCTTCTGTCTTCGCTCGGCTGAACAGTTCCCTTCTTCAGGCACATAATCTGCAATTCCGCCCACACCCCTTCTTGTCACCACCAGAGCCATGATCCAGTTCGCCTTGTCCTCACTTTCCACAGCAACACCTACATATTCAACAGTTTCCTTCAATTTCTGCCACCTCCAGTGCCTTGTGACCACTAAAGGCATCATTCCCTCCCCTCCCCTATCAACAATCGAAAGGCACTATTCCCTCTGTAAAGCTCTAGTTTAGTCCTTTGTCAATCCCAGAATCACTCCTCTTCCCGCAAAAAACATCTCATGCAAGTGTCGGATGATGCAACACCTGTTCTTTCTCCTCCTCCCTTTTCACAGAGAGTGTCCCACACATTCTTTCTGGATGAAACAGGCATATAAATGTACTTTTTTTAAACTGAGTCCATGGTATTCGTTATTCAAAATGGAGTCTATTCTGCAGAGACCAAACGGCGATTGGATGAGGCCTCAATGAACTCGTCTGCTTTCTATTGGCACTTTTCAGCCTTAATAACGCTCCTGTATTTTTGAATAGCGGGTATTGGCAATGGATGAGTAAGTTGAATTGGAGGAAGTCTGAGTTCATGCTCGGTGTGGGGATCCCCTATTGACTCACGACAGTTGCAGTCACCCTGGGATCAACCTTCCTCTTTCTTACCACATTGGCAGATATGTGGTCCTCCATGACAGATATTTCATATTTCCCTCCCACTGCCCTGTGTCAGCAGCCAGACCTGGAGCCCACACTGAGAGATGGCTCTGTCATGCCAGTCACTACACTGTCATTGGGTAGCAGAATTGGAGACCACACCGAAAGCTGACCATGTGGTGCCTGGCCTTGCACGGTGAAGCAGCGTGTAACATAAGAAGTCTAAGAACAAGTGATTCAACATCGGCTGTATTGAAATGCTGCTCACACTCCTCCCCCCGACCCCTGCACCAAGTGATCCACGATAATGATTCTTCTCCTACATTCAGCTCAAATCTCCACTGCACCAGAACAGAGAAAATCTCTGCTTGAGGCATTCACATGCCCACATACCGTGAAGGCCCTAAATTATTAACAAAACAAGTTGGACAAATTGAAACGGATAAACGTTTGACTAATATTACGTAAACAAATTGCACTCAAATTAATATTTATTCATGTGCCACCCTATAGTCTTTCCTTGAAGGCTGCGTGTTTTCTAATTATAGAGCTGCCCCTTTTATTTCAGCGTGGTGGACGCTTGCTACAGTCGTAAAAATGGCACTGCAGATATTTACAACTGGCATTTTTGGGGGCGCGACAGAGAATGGGACTGGCTTCAGGTTAGTGCATCTGGACTAACTTGCTGGTGCCTGCATGGGTATGGAACGAGGGTCCATCAAGGGCACAGATGCACTTCCATCTTAAAAGAGGACACTGTCTGCAGCTCCCGTCGTGCCAGTCTGCTCCCATGAGGCTGTGCATTATCTCTCACTGATCTGCATGAGAGAAAACTTAAGGGCATCAGTAAGCCGACCAAAACTCATCTCCATTCGAACCACTAAATCTGTCAACGGTGCTTCTCTACTTTTCGAGGCTGGAAGGGACTGTCGAAACCAAAGCCCCAATAGCAGCAGGCTGGTCATCAATCAAACCTGGCCTTGGTGGTTACCAGGGTTCTTGCATTGCTAGCCTCACTGCAGCTCCCGTAGAGGACAGCACACGCTCTATAACAGAAAACAGGCAACTCGTTCCATCAACAGGAACGTCCAGATGCCAGTCATAAACTGTTGGCTCCTCCATAGTCTCATCCATGATGTGGAAAGTCTTTGACAGGTTACCCACGCAACCGTTCTCTGCTGGTACTATTCAAATTTCCTTTGCGTGAAGACTCAGGCATTGAATTGGCAATCCCCAAACTCTTCAGCAATGTTTGGGTCAGGGCTCACTCACCTGCCTCCTCTGTCCTCTGCTGCACCTTTCATCACTGCCAGTGCTACTCGCTTGTGATGTGAACGTCACCATGTACAGACTGTGCTATCTCACCATCATTCCCATGCATTGTGCTAAATGCTGAACTGGTGCGTGCTGAAGTATGAGGGGTGACTGTTCAGATTGGTATTGCTGGCGTAGTTCTCCTGCTTCTGAAAGGCCTAGCCGTGTAGAGGAATCTGTCAGCAGAGACAGTAAAAGCGAAATATTAGTACTGGGCAGGATAAGCAAACTCATAGCTGTGACAGTGGAGAGGCACCTACAATTTTCCGCAGCTCCCATAAAGAGATGTTCATTTAGGACAAGAAGAAAAGAAGAGAACCCTTCACAAAACAAATCGATGTCAATGGTTATGTATTTTGTTGCGATGTGTCAGCTTTGGAGAACTGTTCAGTGAATGAGTCACGCAACATTTTTGAATAGTTTAGATGTATGGCTGGGGTCAGTTTATGTGAACTTGTTCAGTTTGTCCGTAGGAGGTCAGTTCATGAAAATACTGTCCGTTTATGGTTAGTGGCCAGTTGATGTTCCATGTGCCATTCTATAGATGCGGTGTAGATTTATTTTCTTGACCTTGAAACAGTTTAGAAATACTGGATAAATTTACGGTGTCTCATGTGAAAGCACATATAGCATCAGTTGGAGCCATTGGTGCAGTTTATGGAAGTGGATCTACCAGTGGCGGTAAGCATTATGATATTAAACATAATGTCAAGAATACCTGCTATCAAAAGTTTTTTTTTTAAATCATGGATTGTAAACCTACTTTAAACGTTTAATGAAACAGAATAAGCTGCAATTCAACAGAAAACGTTTTTTAAAAAGCTGGCAGACATGATGGCCACCACAATTTGTATTTGAACACTTGCACTTTCCAAGGCCTCAAAGAGGAGACACATGTCTGATGGGCCTGTACAGAAAATAATGACTTGTTCTGCAGAGTTAATCACAGGAGATTCTTTTCATTAGAAGGCCGGACAGAGCCAGCCTAGAACATTAGCCTTGAAAGAGCCAATCCAATCCTCCAGGTGTAAACGTTAACATCCTGAGGCCAGAGGGACTGACATTACTTAACTTGAATCCCATTAGAAGGTTCCAGACAATACACTGAGGCAGTCATGTGACCATCAGTCCATCTCTGTGAACGCTGGAAGATACGCCTTGCACAAAGCACACAAGCCAGTGACTCATTCCGTGCAGATGCCATGAGGGGTGTTTCTTTCTCTCTCTCCAGAAGACCTCGTGTGGGGCAAGCAAAACCTGCTGCTGTTTGCTGGATACAGGACAAATATATAAGGGGAAGAAATCCTCCAACAATTGTGCCTACAAGAAAAAAGCCTGAACCAGTGGGTCAGCTACAAAATGCACATTTTCTAGCTGAAGACTTCAAGAACACAACTTCTGCTAGAAGACAACGGAATCCTCCAACTCCACAGACTGCGTTCTGGACTCTAATCCAAACACCAATCAACTTCTTATCACGCTGTAATATAGGTGTGTGTGTGTGTGGCTGTGTCTGTGTGTCTTTGTGTGTCTGTGTGCGTGTGTGAATGTGTGGTGTAAGTTTATTTTTTTAGATCTGATTATTAAGGATAATAAACTCACCTCTTCCTTGTTTAAACTCAAGCAAACCTGCCCAATTGGTTCTTTTACAATCGCAACAAAGGAAAAAGGTAAAACACTCACTGGAGTACTTAGTACATCCACTGTTTAAAATGGAATAAACCCTGCAGCGGTCAAATGAGGGGAAGGACAAATGGGGTGTACTGTGACCCTCATCACCTGATCGCAACAATAACCAATGCACTATTCTTATTCCAATGAGACGAGGATATCACTGTGCAAATGTAGCCAGTGCACTGTTTCGTCTTCTCCAACAGAGGTACAAACTGGTCTTCACCAAATGAGGTCGACATTACAATATCAATGTAGTCCTTGCACTTATCATTGCTTTATAAATATAATGCTACACTGTCATACCTACAAAAGGATGGAGGTATTACTGTAAAAATACAACAATTGTATTGTGCAGTATTCACTAGCAGAGGGAGGCAGTACTATTTAAATGCAAGCATGGCACTGTTCAGAATCCACCGGCATGAATGGACAGTATTATACCAACGTAACTATAGCGCTGTCCTGTTTTCACCAGTAGAGCAGTCAATCAAATTATATTCTGGGCTTTGGAAAGTTTCAATTCACCTCTGCACAGTATATGGGCAAGTACACTGTTTGACATATAACGTGTTCAGAAGAAAGCATGTCACTGACCTTGTTGTTTAGCGACTGTAATTCATGGCACTTTCCAAGGGACCTAATTGTGTCACTGCGAGGTTTCTCTTTGATGTAAATAAGATTCTACTTGCAATGTTACTCTACCATGGCATCAGTGACTGCCAGGTTCATGCAGCTTTACAAAGAGGGGGAGAATGGAACAACATCTGAGAACAATAGCCTGGAAGAGTATGATCTGCGAGTTTCAATGTCTATATTCAAATTGCCATACAGTATATTTAGAAATTATGATACATATGGCAGTTCAGAGTGTCAACAAGTTGTGCTACCTCTGCTCGTTAGTTCCTTGTGAGCCACCATCTCCAACTATTAATTCAGTGAACTCCATTTAACTGTCTTTTTCTTTAATTAACCACCTCATTACTGTTGTCTGTCTATGTAAGAATCAATGACTCTGATGGTCTCTGGACTGTCCTGTAGTTTAGCAGAGTTTAGTAAGACATATGAGGAAAAGACTGAGGAACGAGTCAGCAAACTATTGAACATAATGGATTCTTCTTTACTCTGTTTTCTTTCCCTTTCTCTTTAGGCTCCCTCTGCAGGCTCGTCTGCGTATGGTAGCCTCAAATGAACAATAGATACACGACAATTGCCAAAGCACTGCAATATTCAGTTATTAACTGTGTGAAGCATGCTTCACTATATATTTTTTTTACCATTTAACAACGTATATTAGCGGCTCTTGTGTTCCTGGTAAGTAAATCTCGACATTTGAACAATTACATGACACCCCTGGATTGGGAGTTATGTGTACAGGGAATCCCTCAGGTGCGAGAATTTATTTGCAAGGGAATACTGGGAGTGAGACTATGTTCCTGTTTTGATGGAATCGTATGGCATTCTCAGAATTTACAAATAGTCCTCTGGATTTATGGTATCGAAAGACGGTTCTGGGATTGCTTATCAACGAAAACAATTTGTCCATTGAAGTGGCAACATTTGAAAAGTATCTCTGCGAGTCTGGTAATATCTTCTGGATCCATAAGATTTTCGTTACAGGAGACCTTGCATCTGTCAGTATTTATTGTGTCCCGTTAATGTTATCTATTGACAGAGATACTCAGAAATTACCGTGTTGACAAGGATATCCTCGAATTTCAACGTTGAGATAGGATCCTACCTGTGTGGCATAAGTTACATCCGAATATCAGTGCTTACCGGATGTTCCTTCGTTACTTGCACCATTTTCAGGATATTCATGGCTAAGCAGGGTGGCGCAGTGCTGCAGTGGTTAGCACCGCAGCCTCACAGCTCCAGTGACCCGGGTTCAGGTCTGGGTGCTGCCTGAATGTAATTTCTCCCTGTGACCGTGTGGGTTTCTGCCAGGTGCTCCGGTTTGCTCCCACAGCCAAAGACTTGCAGGTTGATAGGTAAATCGACCATTATAAATTGCCCCGAGTTTAGGTAGGGGATATGGGATTAATTTAGGATTAGCATAAATGGATGGTTGTTAATCGGCACAGACTGAGAGGGCCGAAGGGCCTGTTCCAGTGCTGTAACTCAAAATGAATAAAGTGCCAGTATTTATGACTGACAGGATTGGCCGGCTTCTCACAGATACAGGAGATCCACACCAAACATCTTAAACCACCATTGCTAAGTACGAGTAATTGCTGTGGCAACCAGTTGCTGTCAACACCCATATCTCATACTTACTGTATTGTAAGTCTGTTTGATACCTGAAAAGCATAACTCTGGGGGACAAACCTATCATATTGTGATAGGACCCGATACCCCTGCAGAAACCAGTGAGTGGATGGCAAAGTTATGAGGGTGATTAGCCTGATTCCAATACAATTTGTGAATTCTGTGGTTAAATGCCCATTTGAGGAGAGTTGTTGCTTTACATCCGGGGAATGAATTCATTTCAAGGTTTTCTACTAGTGGTAACTTTATAGTGACACTCAACTGTCCTAATTTATTGGTCAGCATTAGATCTTCAAACACTTTTCATTCTCCAGTTCTACTTTCACTCCAGGATATATCAGACTGACGTTAATTTTTAATTATTGAGTTACAGTGGACAGTTTATTGAAACAACCATCTACCTTCAGCTCCCATCTTTGCATTGAATCATAGGGAGTTAACAAATGACATTGATAGAGGCTACATTCCTGGTGATTGGATCACAACGAGTTAACCGTTTGCAGTAACACAGCCTCACTCGCCTGACTTGATTATTAACAGTATTACTGTTTCATTAACCTATATATGCAGGTAGAGAAAACAGCCTGAACATTTCACGAGTTCATCGATTCTACTTTAAAACCACAGGGAGAATTGATGCTCCTACTGTACCTAACTTTGCTGATTGATTTGAACTTAGCATTTATCGTGACCTGTTGATATTTTGGGTTTTACATTTTGGAAAGTGTACACAGATTACCATATCTTTGTACTGTGATTCAGTCTTTGTAATAAAAGATCAGTTTATTTTCAGTCACTAAGCTGTCACATTTTCCCACTGATCAATGATATTGCACAAAAATTCTTCCCCCGATACTTTGGCCTTGTGGATTTTATGTAGCTATGTTCAAAGTCCGTGGTGAAATGTCCTGCAGCAGTATGTTTATATCACAGAAATCATCACAATGTCAGGCGCTTCCTCTCAGTTCAACAGAACAGCAAAACACACAGTGACTGTTCTGAGGTCCTGCAGAACTGTGAGATGCTTTTCATATATTTCGGTAATGGAAATTCTTTGTTGATTCCAAAGGATCAACTTTTATAAAACACATTCCGTAATGCTTACAAGGAACACATCTCATCCCTCCCTGCACAGTTCAACGATGGTGAATGTTTGGAACTTCTGATTACCAGTCAGTGTGTCTTTGTGATCTGATTCTCCAGACAGTCTCACTGAGTGATCACGTTTCCTCAATGATTTGGCAAGTTACCCTCCAAAGCTACACAGTCCTTATATGGAGTATAATTGTGCGGCATTTCTGAGAGGAACGATTCAGAAATGCATTGCCGCTCTACATGGGCTTATACAAGAAAAGTGGGCAAGAAAAACAGTGATGGCTCTATTGCTGGTAATGGTGGTAATGGTAATCGAGGTGGCTGCCCTCGACATCAAGGCAGCAAGTTACAAAATGTATTTCTAATGAGATCACTTTTCTCATCCCCTCATAGCCCTTTTTTGCCAGCCTCTCCAAAGTCATGTTTCTATTGCATTTATTTCTTTCTCTTTACATTCAATTACAACCTCACTTCTTCATTTCTCCATGATATTTTATTCTGTAAAAAGGCAAAATCCTGCGGAGGCTGGGAAGCTGAGAAATTAACAGCAAGTTCTGGTACTACCTTGTAGGCAAGGTAGAACTTTTAGAAAGAGGAACAGAATTAAAATTCCCGGCTGGAGAATTTTCTTCAGAACTATGAAGTGTTCTGTTGCAGCAGTATTTATGTAAGAACAGAGGCTGGGAAAAGGGGAACAGAGGAAAGGAATGAAGGAACGAAAGAGAATAACTGTGATAGGGTGGAAGGCCTTAAATAAAGAGCGGAATCATTCCCAACGCCCGCTGTCAAAACAAATGGAGGAGTAGTTATCATGTGAGTTTTTGAAGTTGACGCTGATTCCGGAAGATTGAAGCAGTGTGGCAGGCCGTGAGAGAAACATCAGCATGGGAATGGGGCAGGGAATTATAATGGCAAGTGACCGGGAGCTAAGCATCACGTTTGCAGACTTATTGGAAGTGCTCAACAAAGCAGTAACAGAACATGTGCTTGGTTTCCTCTGTGTAAAGGACAATTATTTTCAATACGATATTTATTTGTTTCGAGGTACAACATTGAAAGAAGCACTGCGACCCACCGAGTCTGTGCCGACCAACAATCACCCATTTATACCAATCCTACATTAACTCCATATTCCCTACCATTCTCCTACCACGTACCTACACTAGGGCAATTTACAATGGCCAATTCACCTATCAACGTGCAAGTCTTTTGTTGTGTGAGGAAACCAGAGCACCTGGCAGAAACCCACAAAGTCACAGGGAGAACTTGCAAACTCCACAAGGGCAATACCCAGAACTAAACCGAGATCTCTGGAGTTATGAGGCTGCAGTGCTAACCACTACACCACTGTGCAAGTACAGATAAACTACTGCTTCACCTGGAAAGAGTGTTTGGAGCCCTGATGGTTGAACGAGAGGACGTGAAAGTGCAGGTGATGCATCTCCAGTATTTGCATGGGAAGGTGCCATTAGAAGGGGAGTGGGTGTTTTTACTGACGGCAAGAGGAGAGGGAAGGGATCCACTCTGCATTTGCCCTATTGGCAACGGGCGGGGGAAAGGATCCACTCTGCATTTGCCATTCAGCAAGGGGAGTGGGGAGGTGTCCACTCTGCATTTGTCTGTCCGGAATGGGTAGGGGGAAAGGATAGACTCTGCATTTGTCGATCAGCAAGGGGAGGAGGAAAGCATCCACCTGGCATTTGTCTGTCTAGAGGGGCAGGGAGAAAGTGCATACATTGCATTTGTCGCTCGGCAAGGAGAGGGGGAAATGGGCCACTTGGAAATTGCAGAGCGGATCCCTTCCACTTCCCTGCCCGACAGAAATAGAAATATATAAAATAGGGGCAGGAGTGGGCCACTTGGCCCTTCGAGACTGCTCCACCATTCATTACAATCATAGCTGATCATGCAACTCAGTAGCCTGTCCCCGCTGACCCCCCCATATCCTTTGATTCCTTTCGCCCTAATAGCTGTATCTAACTCCTTCTTGAAACTATACAATGTTTTAGCCTCAACTGCCTTCTGTGGTCGTGAATTCCACAGGCTCACCAATCTCTGGGTGAAGTAATTTCTCCTCATCTCAGTCCTGAAATATTTACCCCGTCTCCTTAGACTATGACCCCTGCTTCTGGACTCCCCCACCAGCTTGAATATCCTTTCTGCCTCTACCCTGTCAAGTAGTCTTAGCATTTTATAAGTTTCTATGAGATCTCCAATCACGCTTCTGAACTTCAGCGAATATAATCCGAACTGACGCAATGTCTCCTCATATGTCAGTCCCGCCATCCCAGGAATCAGTCTGGTTAAACTTTGCTACACTCCTTCTATAGCAAGAACATATTTCCTCAGATAAGGAAAGCAAAACTGCACACAATACTCCTTGTGTGGCCTCACCAAGGCCCTGTATAATTGTAGCAAGACATCCCTGCTTCTGTACTCGAACTATCTCGCTATGAAAGCCAACATACCATTTGACTTTTTTACTGCCTGTTGCACCTGCAAGCTTACCTTCAACGAACTGTGTACGGGAAAATAAAATCAAGAAATGCTGGAACCACTCAGCAGGTCTGGCAGCATCTGTTGAAAGAGAAGCAGAGTTAAAGTTTCGGGTCAGTGACCCTTCATCGAAACAGTGTACGAGAAAACCCCGGTCTCGTTGCATATTCCCCTCTCTTAGTTTATCGCCATTCAGATAATAATCTGCCTTCCTGTTTTTTGCTGCTAAAGTGGATAATGTCACAAGTATCCACATTATACTGCATCTGCCATGCATTTGCCCACTCACGCAACTTGTCCAAATCACCCTGAAGATTTTCTGCATCCTCCTTACAACTCACCATTCCGCCCAGTTTTATGTCATCTGCAAATTTGGAGATGTTACATTTAGTTCCATCATCTAAATCATTAATGTATATTGTTAATAGCTGTGGTCCTAGCACCAATCCCTGCCATACACCTCTAGTCACTGCCTGCCATTTGGAATAAGACCCATCTATCCTTACACTTTGTTTGCTGTCCGAAAACCAATTTTCTATGCATTAAAATGCACTACTACCAATCCCATGTGCTTTAATGTTACATGCTAATCTCTTTTGTAGGACTTTGTTGAAAGCCTTCTGAAAGTCCAAATGAACCACATCCACTGTCTCCCCCTCATCGAGTCTACCAGTTACATCCTTTAAGAATTCCAGTAGATGTATCAAGCATGATTTCCCTTTCGTAAGTCCATGTTGACTATGTCCGATTCTACCACTGTTCTCCAAGTGCTCTGCTATCAAATCTTTGATAAAGGACTGTAGAATTTTCCCCACTACCAACGTCAGGCTGACTGGTTTATAGTTCCCTGTTTTCTCTCTACCTTCCTTTTTTTAAATAGTAGAGTTACATTAGCTACCTCCAATCAGAAGGAACTATTCCAGAGTCTGTAGAATCTTCGAGGATGACCACCAATGCATCCACAATTCCGAGGGACACTTCCTTAAATACTCTGGCATGTAGTTTATCAGGCCCTGGGAATTTATCGGCCTTTAATTCCATCAATTTCCCGAACACCATTTCTCTGCTATTACTTATTTCCTTCCGTTCCTCCCGCTCACTGAACCCTGTGTTCCCCAAAATTTCTGGTATGATATCTATGTCCTCCTTTGTGAAGACTGAACCAAAGTATGCATTTAGCTGGTCAGCCATTTCTTTGTTCCCCATAATACATTCCCCTGTTTCTGATTGTAAGGGACTTACATTTGCCTTCACCAATCTTTTTCTCGTCACTTACCTATAGAAACTTTTACAGTCAATTACAGAGTGGATCCCTTTCACCCTCACCCTCCCGACAGACAAATGCAGAGTGGATTCGTTCCTCCTCCTCTTGCCGATAGACACATGCAGAGTGGATCCTTTCCCTCTCTTTCTCCCGACCGTCAAATGCAGAGCGGGTCACTTCCCCTCCCGGCAAATAAATTCAGAGTGGATCCCTTCCTCCACCGCCCCCCTGACAGTCAAATGCAGACCGCAATCCTTTCACCCTCCCCCTCCCGACTGACAAATGCAGAGTGGATCCTTTCCCCCTCCCCTTGACTACAGACAAATGCAGAGGGGATCCTTTCTCCCCCCTTGCTGATAGTTAAATGCGGAGTGGAACCTTTCTCCCCCCTTGCTGATAGTTAAATGCAGAGTGGATCCTTTCCCTCTCCCCCTTCCGACAGACAAATGCAGAGTAGATTCTTCCCCCTCCCCTTGCAAACAGACAAATGCAGACTGGATCCTTTCCCTCTCCCCTTTGTCCATTGACAACTGCAGTGGATTGTTTTCCCCTCCTTTTGGTGATCGACAATTGCACGAGGTCCCCTTTCCCCGTCCCCTTGCTGGATAGACAAATGCAGAGTGTCCCCTTTACCCCTGACCCTCCTGACAGAAAAATGCAGAGTCGGTCCTTTCTCCATCCCCTTGCAAAGAGACAAATGCAAATTGGATCATTTCCCCCTGACCTTGCCGATAGACAAAAAGCAGTTGCAGAATTCAAACTCCCCTCATCCCTGGTGATTTTACTTCACTGTAAATGTCTGTGTTCACTACAGAAAAGAATAAGAACTGAACATTACTGACCAGCCTCTCCATGTACCGAGAACACTCGCCTCAGTGGCACCAGGGAAGTGAAGGCACGTGGGTTTCACACGTCGAGCTGAAGATTTAAACGGCTGGTAGGAACGTGGGAAATTCCATTTAAATGAATGTAGAAAAAGAATTGAAACATGCTAACTCTGTCCCATCACAGAGCCACAGAGGGGACGCCATGGACCTTCTCCACTACCTGGAAGATCGGTCTTGACAATCGCAGTGTCAGGATCCGTGGGGGATGAAACCACTCTCATTCACCGTTCAACCCTTCCACTCGCCCTCCCACCTCACCCACCATGGAAACCGTTGTCAGACTGGGAACAAAATCCAGCCCAGGATGTTCTGAACTGAAATCTGGGGCTGATTTGTACCGGTCCCTGGACACTGTGGGTCAGGTGCGGAGGCTGGTAAAATGTTGTGGGGCGAGGGCCAACTAGAGCTATGGCATCGAGCAGGGCCCGCCACATATTACTGGCAGACGGGGAACTTGGTGCGACCCCCTCCTCCCCCGCCTCCTGGTGGCTGGTCCTTCATTTCCATATTCAAATGACCATCAATGAGATGTTAATAAACTCACCTGCAGGTGGCGGACGTCCCACGGAAATTTTACCACCTCCGTTCAGCCTTCACGTACCTTCAGGCGGAGGGGTCGAGGAGAAGGGAAAACATTTATTATCGGCTATGGGAACGGTGGGAAGATGTTGAGTGTCAAAGTGAATAAATGGCGGTGGGGGGGAAAGTTCGTGATACGAATAAAATGTGATCATGGCGGTAGAGGGCAATCAATGTATGATTTACCCATTGAGGGTGGGTTACGTGATTGACAACTGACCTAAAATTTTATTTTCAATTCCTGGAGATCGGAACCTTTAAAATTTACAATGTAACTGAAGGGCTTAGAATCAAAGAAGGTTCTTTTTAAGAACATTACAGCACAGTACAGGCCCTTCGGCCCTCGATGTTGCGCCGACCTGTGAAACCATCAGAACTACATTATTCCATTTTCATCCATATGTCTATCCAATGACCACTTAAATGCCCTTAAAGTTGGCGAGTCTACTACTGTTGCAAGCAGGGCATTCCACGCCCCTACTACCCTCTGAGTAAAGAAACTACATTTAACATCTGTCCTATATCTATCACCCCTCAACTTAAAGCTATGTCCCCTCGTGTTTGCCATCACCATCCGAGGAAAAAGACTCTCACTATCCACCCTATCTAACCCTCTGATTATCTTATATGTCTCTATTAAGTCACCTCTCCTCCTCCTTCTCTCTAACGAAAACAACCTCAAGTCCCTCAGCCTTTCCTCGTAAGACCTTCCCTCCATACCAGGCAACATCCTAGTAAATCTCCTCTGCACCCTTTCCAAAGCTTCCACATCCTTCCTATAATGCGGTGACCAGAACTGCATGCAATGCTCCAGGTGCGGTCTCACCAGAGTTTAGTACAGTTGAAAGCACAGAAAGCGGCCACTTGGCCGATCGTGTCTGTGCCAGCCGAAAAACGATCCACACATTCTAATGTCACCTTCCAGCATTTGGTCCATAGCCCTGCAGATTATGGCATTTGCGGTGCCTATCCAGACTCCTTTTGAATGTGTTGAGGGTTTCTGCCTCAACTATCTTTTCAGGCAGTGGGTTCCAGACCCCCACCACCCTCTTGGTGCAAAGGGTTTTCCTCAGCTCCCCTCTAATTGTTCTACCAATCACTTTAAATCTATGCACCCTCGTCACTGAACTCTCTGCTAAGGTGAATAGACCCTTTACCTCCACTCTGTCCAGGCCTCTCACAATTTTGTACATTTCAATCAGATCTCCCCTCAGTCTTGATCCAAGGGGAACAACCGCAGCCGATCCATTCTCTCCCTATAGTATCATTTTACTATCCTGGCAACATCTTTGTAAATCTCCTCTGTAACCGCTCTAGTGCAATTACATTTTTTCTGTAATGAGCTGACCAGACCTGCACACAGTAGTCAAGTTGTGGCTTAACCAATGAGTTATACAGTTTTAGCATAACTTCCCTATTCATGCATTCTATGCCTAGGCTAATGAAGGAAGGGATTCCATATGCCTTCTTAACCACATTATCACCCTGTCCTGCTACCTTCAGGGATATGTGGACATTCACTACAAGGTTGCTTACTTCCTGTACACTCCCTCAGCATTACCCCATTTATCGTGTATTCCTTTGTCTTGTTTGACCTCCCCAAATGCAACACCTCACAGTACTCCAAGTTTAATTCCATTTGACACTTTTCTGCCAATCTGACCAGGCCACCAATATCTTCCTGCAGCCTACAGCTATCCTCATCGCTATCTACCACACAGCCAATCATTGTACCGTCTGCAAAGTTCTTGATCATGCCCCCTATATTTACTTCCAAATCGTTAATATACACCACAAAAAGCAGGTGACCCAGTACTGAGCCTTATGGAAAGCCACTGCAAACAGCTAAAACAGCCATCAAAAATTAACCTTTGTTTCCTGCCACTGAGTCCATTTTGTATCCACCTTGCTGCATTTCCATGGATCCCATGGAATTTTACTTTTTTAGCCAGTCTGCCATGTGGGACCTTGTCAAAAGCATTGCTAAAATACATGTAGACTATATCAACTGCACTACCCTCATTTATCTTCCTTCGAATTTCTTCAAAAAATTCAATCAAGTTGCTCAAAAAGATCTACCCTTAACAAAGCCATGCTGACTATCCTTGATTAAGGTTAGCCTTTCTCAGTGTCAGTTTATCCTGTCTCAGAATAGATTCCAATAATTTGTCCACTACTGAGGTTAGACTGACTGGCCTGTAATTATTTGGTCTGTTGTTCACTCCATTTTTAAACAGAGGTACACATTACCAGTTCTCCAATCCTCCAGCACCACACCTGTATCCAGTGAGGACAGGATAGTCAGTCTCTCTGATATTTCCTCCCTTGCTTCTTTTAACAGCCTCGGTGGCATTTCATCTGACCCTGGGGATTTATCAACCTTCAAGGATGCTAATCCCATTAACATTTCCTCTCTCCCTATGTTCATCACCTCCAATAATTTACAGTCTTTCTCCTTAACTAGAGGATCTGCATCACCCGCCTCCCCCCGCCCCCCCCCCCCCCACCTCTTTTTTAAAGACAGACACAAAGTATTCATTCAGAACCATACCAATATATTCCATTCCGGCACAAAGATTGAAGCTCATTAAAAATGGTGCCAGGGCCTGTGTGGTGGCGCTGGATGCCGTTGACGGGGATTTGGCGGCCGGCCTTCACATCATCGGGGGTGGCCGCTCCGCCTTCACTATTTAATTGAGCTCCTGTGTCGGAAGGCTACTGGTTTGAAAGCGCGCCACGGAGGGACACGTCATGTGATTATTACCCAGCTACCCTTGCACTCTCGCTGTGACACAAGGTGATGGTTCTTCCTTTAACTGGGTATTGTTTGAGACACTAATTCATAGGTTCTAACCCTGTGACACATATAGCTGCATTTTTATCTCTCCCGCCACTCAATGGGAGAGCTTTGAGAAGCAGCATTTACTCTCAGCATTCACATGACGCTCTCTGTCAGCATTCACATGGTGCCCATATTCCTGTCAGCATTCACACGGTGCCCATGTTCCCTGCAGCATTCACACGGCGCCCATATTCCCTGTCAGAATTCACATGGTGCCCCTATTCCTGTCAGCATTCACACGGTGCTCACATTCCCTGCAGCATTCACACGGTGCTCACATTCCCTGTCAGCATTCACACGGTGCTAACATTCCCTGTCAGTATTCACACGGTGCTCACATTCCCTGCAGTATTCACACGGTGCTCACATTCCCTGTCAGCATTCACACGGTGCTCACATTCCCTGCAGTATTCACACAGTGCTCACATTCCCTGCAGTATTCACACCGTTCTCACATTCCCTGTCAGAATTCAAACGGTGCTCACATTCCCTGTCAGAATTCACACGGTGCTCACATTCCCTGCAGTATTCACACGGTGCTCACATTCCCTGCAGTATTCACACGGTGCTCACATTCCCTGTCAGAATTCACACGGTGCTCACATTCCCTGTCAGAATTCACACGGTGCTCACATGCCCTGTCAGAATTCACACGGTGCCCATATTCCTGTCAGCATTCACACGGTGCCCATAATCCCTGCAGCATTCACACGGTGCTCACATTCCCTGTCAGCATTCACACGGTGCCCATATTCGTGTCAGCATTCACACGGTGCCCATATTCCCTGCAGCATTCACACGGTGCTCACATTCCCTGTCAGTATTTACATGTCCTCACATTCCCTGTTAGCATTTACACGGTGCTCACATTCCCTGTCAGCCTTCACACGGTGCACACATTCCCTGTCAGTATTCACACGGTGCTCACATTCCCTGTCAGCATTCACACGGTGCACGCATTGCCTGTCAGCATTCACACGGTGCTCACATTCCCTGTCAGCATTCACACGGTGCTCACATTCCCTGTCAGCATTCACACGGTGCTCACATTCCCTGTCAGAATTCACACGGTGCTCACATTCCCTGTCAGCATTCACACGGTGCTCACATTCCCTGTCAGCATTCACACGGTGCTCACATTCCCTGTCAGCATTCACACGGTGCTCACATTTCCTGTCAGCATTCACACGGTGCTCACATTCCCTGTCAGAATTCACACGGTGCTTACATTCCCTGTCAGCATTCACACGGTGCTCACATTCCCTGTCAGTATTCACACGGTGCTCACATTCACTGTCAGTATTCACACGGTGCTCATATTCCCTGTCAGTATTCACACGCTGCTCACATTCACTGTCAGCATTCACACGGTGCTCACATTCCCTGTCAGTATTCACACGGTGCTCACATTCCCTGTCAGTATTCACACGGTGCTCATATTCCCTGTCAGTATTCACACGGTGCTCACATTCCCTGTCAGCATTCACACGGTGCTCATATTCCCTGTCAGTATTTACACGGTGCTCACATTCCCTGTCAGCATTCACACGGCGCTCATATTCCCTGTCAGTATTCACACGGTGCTCACATTCCCTGTCACCATTCACACGGTGCTCACATTCCCTGTCAGTATTCACACGGTGCTCACATTCTGTGCAGCATTCACACGGTGCTCACATTCCCTGTCAGTATTCACACGGTGCTCACATTCCCTGTCAGTATTCACACGGTGCTCACATTCCCTGTCAGCATTCACACGGTGCTCACATTCCCTGTCAGTATTCACACGGTGCTCACATTCCCTGTCAGTGTTCACACGGTGCTCACATTCCCTGTCAGTATTCACACGGTGCTCATATTACCTGTCAGTATTCACATGGTGCTCATATTACCTGTCAGTATTCACACGGTGCTCATATTCCCTGTCAGCATTCACACGGTGCTCACATTCCCTGTCAGCATTCACACGGTGCTCACATTCCCTGTCAGTATTCACACGGTGCTCACATTCCCTGTCAGCATTCACACAGTGCTCACATTCCCTGTCAGTATTCACACGGTGCTCACATTCCCTGTCAGCATTCACACGGTGCTCATATTCCCTGTCAGTATTTACACGGTGCTCACATTCCCTGTCAGTATTCACACGGTGCTCACATTCCCTGTCAGTATTCACACGGTGCTCATATTCCCTGTCAGCATTCACACGGTGGTCACATTCCCTGCAGTATTCACACGGTGCTCACATTCCCTGTCAGAATTCACACGGTGCTCACATTCCCTGTCAGAATTCACACGGTGCTCACATTCCCTGCAGTATTCACACGGTGCTCACATTCCCTGTCAGAATTCAAACGGTGCTTACATTCCCTGTCAGAATTCACACGGTGCTCACATTCCCTGTCAGAATTCACACGGTGCCCATATTCCTGTCAGCATTCACACGGTGCCCATAATCCCTGCAGCATTCACACGGTGCTCACATTCCCTGTCAGCATTCACACGGTGCCCATATTCGTGTCAGCATTCACACGGTGCCCATATTCCCTGCAGCATTCACACGGTGCTCACATTCCCTGTCAGTATTTACATGTGCTCACGTTCCCTGTTAGCATTCACACGGTGCTCACATTCCCTGTCAGCCTTCACACGGTGCACACATTCCCTGTCAGTATTCACACGGTGCTCACATTCCCTGTCAGCATTCACACGGTGCACGCATTCCCTGTCAGCATTCACACGGTGCTCACATTCCCTGTCAGCATTCACACGGTGCTCACATTCCCTGTCAGAATTCACACGGTGCTCACATTCCCTGTCAGCATTCACACGGTGCTCACATTCCCTGTCAGCATTCACATGGTGCTCACATTCCCTGTCAGAATTCACACGGTGCTCACATTCCCTGTCAGCATTCACACGGTGCTCACATTCCCAGTCGGTATTCACACGGTGCTCACATTCCCTGTCAGCATTCACACGGCGCTCACATTCCCTTTCAGCATTCTCACGGTGCTCACATTCCCTATCAACATTCACTGGAGTGTTCATTGCTGACACTAGGTATATAGTGGCGTTTCACTGTCAGGGAAATGTAGAGGGAGCTCTGCATTGTTCCGACACGGGCAGTGTTCAATGCTGACACTGGGTATATACTTGGGGTTCATTTTCAGGGTATTGTAGAGGGAGCACTGTATTGTGCCGAGCTAGGGAGTGCTCGATGCTGACACTTGGCCGAAAGTGTGGTTTCACTGCCAGGGTAATATAGAGGGTGTTCTGTATTGTACCTACACGAGGAGAGGTTGATGGTGATGATAGATATCTAGGTCAGCCGAATGTAGAGGCAGTTCAGCATTGCAGCAACATACATAAAACATGAGAATTAGGATCAGGTGTAGGCCATTTGATGCCTCGAGTCTGCTCCATCATTCAATAATATCATGGCTGATCTCATTGTAACCTCAACTCCACAATCCTGCCTACCGCAAATAGCCTTTCACACCCATCCTTATCAAGAATATATCGACCTCTGCCTTAAAATATTTAAATACTCTGCTTCCACAACCTTTTGAGGAAGAGAGTTCCAACGTTTCACGGACCTCTGAGAGAAAATAAATTCTCATCATCTCTGTCTAAAATGGGCGACCCCATATTTTCAAACAGTGACCCCTAGTTCTGGATCCTCCCACAAGGGGAAATATCCTTCCCACAACCACCCTGCTAAGATCCCTCAGAATCTGACAAGTTTCAATCAAGTCGCCTCTTACTCTTCAAAACTCCAGCTGATACAAGCCGAGCCTGTCTAATCTTTCCTCATAAGACAACCCGCCAATTCCAGCCATTATTCTGGTAAAACTTCTCTGAACTGCTTCCAACGCTTATACATCCTTGCGTAAATAAGGAAACCAATACTTTACCCAGTACTCCAGATGTGCTCTCACCAATGCCCTGTATAACTGGGCATGACATCTTTAATTTTGTTTTCAATTCCCCTCGCAGTAAACAGTAATATTATACTTGCTTTGTTAATTACTTGCTGTAACTACATACACACATTTTTGCCATTCATGCAGCAGGACACTCAAATCCATCTGCATCTCAGAACTCTGCCATCTCTCACTATTTATTCCTCCTGCCAAAATGGACAATTTCACATTTTCCCACATTATTCTCCATTTGCCAGAAGTTTTCCCACTTACTTAACCTATCTATTTCCCCTTGTCGCCTCTTTAAGCCCTCTTCAGAACTTCTTGTACAACCTATCTTTGTGTCATCAGCAAATTTAGCAACCATACCTTCGGTCCCTTCATGCAAATCATTTATATACATTTTAAAACATTACGGTCCCCACACAGATCCCTGTGGCACACCACTCATTATATCTTGCCAACCAGAAATTGATGCATTTATGCCTACTCTCTGTTTCCTGTTAGCTAGATAATCTTCTACCTTTGCCAATATATTACCCCCTACACCATGAGCTTTTATGTTTTTATGGTAACATTTAATGTGGCACCTTATCAAATGCCTTCTGAAAATCTGAGGACAATACAGCCACCCGTTCCCCTTTATCCACAGCACATGCAACTCCCTCAAAGAACTCCAATAAATTGGTTAAACATGATTTCCCTTTCATAAGCCTGTTTACTATGCCTAATCACCTTAAATTTTACTATACACTCTACTTTAACGTCTTTAACAATAGCTTCTAACATTTTCCCTCAGGTAGCTATTAAACTAACTTTCCTGTCGTTTCCTGCTTTTTGTCTCCCTCCCTATTTGAATAAAGGAGGTACACTGGCTATTTTGCAATCTCATGGATACTCCACAGAATCTAAGGAATTTTGGAAAATTAAAACCAACACATCAACTATCTCACTAGCAACTTCTCTTAAGACCCTAGGGTAAAGTACATCAGGAACCGGAACTTGTCAGCCCACAGCTCCGACAATTTGTTCAGTACCACTTCCCTGGTGATTGTGATTATCTTAAGTTACTCTCCCTTCTATTTCCTGACGTGCAGCTAATACTGGGATGTTACTTGTGTCCTCTATAGACCGATGCAAAATATATGTTCATTTAATTTGTCATCTTTTTATTATCAATTATTAATTCCATAGTCTCAGTTCCTGTAGGACCGACGCACACTTTGTTAACTTCTTTTTACATATCTACAGAAATACTTACTACCTATCTTTATATTTCGCACGAGCTTTCTCTCCTAATCTAACTTTCCCACCTTATCCATTTTAAAGTCATTCTTTGTTGTTTTCTCATATTCTATCCAATCTTATGACCTGCCACCTTTGTGCAATTATGTGATTTTTCTTTATGTTCTCTGCTATCAATCGTGTTACTGCTTCCCTGCTCTCTCCGGTGCAACCGGATTGAACCTGGTCATTGCCACAATTAAGTGGATCATATCGAGGAGCCACATTCTCTGCAAATCGAAGGATGAGGGTCTACTCATACCCCACCACCTTGAGGATAGGATACAGGGCAGTCTTTCAGGTGGAAAGAGATAGATACTGGCTGGAGTTTCGCTGATATCCCACTGCCTGAGGATAGGACACAGGGCAGATTTTGAGGTGTACAGGGGCAGATGCTGGACGGTCTCGACTTGATGTTCCTCTGGGCTGATGCTGTATGACCCAATCCGGACACCTGGAAAGGTGCCACGATCTTGCACCATCTGGGCCTTACATGGGCTGGTCTTTTATTCCAGCCACCAAAGTAACTACAGCAGTTCCTGTAAAAAGGTTAAATGTATGGACACTGTCTGTGGTGATGAGGACGCGATCATCAACACATTGCAGCAAGCAGGAAGGCTGTGAAAAGCTCTTAAGGGCCCCGGTCATACATCTGTTGAAAATAGTGTGGATATTATGGAACCCCTTGTGACAGACATGCCCAGGGGTCTCTCTGGTCCTCAGAAGTCAATGTGAATGTAAATTGATTCGCTAGTTTTCCTGGGATACTCCAATAACCATTGGAGATATTCAGGGTGGAGAAGACAGCCCTGATACTGGGAATTAGGGAGAGTAGGATGGGTGTCTCTTCGAGAAACGGATTCACACAGGGGTGACTGAGTTGAGTTTGTGGCAGTCAATCGTCAGTCACCAACTTCCATCCGGTTTTCTAACCAGCCAAATCGGGCAGTTAGTCGTGAATGTGTCTTTGTGAACTGCACCCTGGTATAACAGTGACCTGATGTTGTCTTGAATATATGATATCATCTCAGCTCGGTAAGAATACTGCTTCATGGAGCATGCAATTGTCAGTTAATTCATTCGGTTCTCCTTATGTTTCCACAGTCATCTTTCTGGGTTGTGAATAAACTCAGCGCCGACTCGATAATCGCCTTTACCACAGGGTCATCAGAGGTGTCAGGTTCACATTGCTCTGATATTTTAATCATGAATATTGAGAGTGCACTGGACAGCAGAGGAGGGGTACGTTTTAAGGTTTTAGAATATACAAATATAGGGATAATCAATTACTGATGATAACCTTTGAGCACATTACTGCCCATTAGTCCCTGTCCACTATGCATGTTGCATTGAAATGGAGCCAAGGTTTTTATTTGAATGTAATTTACCTTTCACAGGAGGGGAAAGGATCTTTGTACAGTTGGATAGGTCGAATTAGCAAAGCCTGATAGAAATTAGCGTGCACTATCCATTAGGTCCAAGTGTGGAGCAGGATTAGTGATGCTGGAGGAGCCAGACTCGACTAACATGCATTGTTGATGGCCTCCAGTATCAGCAGTGTGGAGTACCGGTCACCCACTGCCATCGCATTGCAGTGGAGAGACCAGCTGTCCCTGGGAGCTCTGGTAGACTCAATGTGGATCTTGATCTGTTTGACTGGTCGGATGCATTGCAACAAGCATTCGAGCTCCATTACTGATCTGCACGGCCTCTATTGCTGCCTCCATCCTCTGTAGCTGCTGCTCAACAGGGTGTGAAGTCGTCTGTCTCGGAGGATAGAGGGAACTACTGTTCCTGTAAGCCTCAACAATGTCCTTATTGCAGAAGTCACACAGACAGAGGCTCAGCCTGGAGGATCGCTTGAATCACTGCTACTGTCAGCCTTACCAATGCTTCTATTGCAGCAGTCACAGGTGGTAATAAGTAAAACCGCACAATGCCCCATGTAATAATAAGTAAAACGGGGGATTGGGGCACTCTTTTGGCATTGGAGTTCCAGACCTGATATCTGATTGGGTAATAGCTTCGATAGCGTTACCTTAACGTTGATGGCACTTGGGGAATATTGACACGAGTCTGCTCTCAAGCCGTTCAGGAATGGATGTGAACTTAGTTGATGTAAATTCAAGGCTAAGTGGACTAATGGTTGGAAGCCGATCAGAAAGACGGATTTTAAACCTTGGGATTTAAAATGCTTTAGCCCCATCCTCTCTGTTGTGCCTCAAAATGTCACGGAGCCTATCTGTGAAGACACTCAGACTCTCGGTATGGCCCTGCTTGGCATTGGCCAGGACCTTATGGACGCCAATGTTCCCTGTCCCCAGTGTTGTCCACAGGTCAGTCTCCACATCGTCTATCGTGCTCTCCACAAGAGCAATCTGATCCGTCTTTTTTTCTTTAACTCCAGGGAACACACGACCAGGAGAACCTGTTTAACGTCGTTGCCTTCTAATTCAGAATATGTGACTTTAAAAAGTTCCACTTTGGTGTGAGATCGAGGGAGATTCTGTTCGTATCCACCTTTCCCAGTTCCTGCTTTAGAGTCCTGGCCTCAACGACGGGGGTGAGGGACCTCTGTGTGGTTGTTAAGTTGTTATCTCCCTCACCGTCAGTGACTGTGGATGGTTGTTGACCGATCCCATTAATGTCAGTCTTGTTCTTAGGCTGGCCTGCAGCTGAGGCCCAGGTTACCAGAAACCCTGGCACTTTCCAGTAATCAAGCCGTCCATGGATGGAGGAGGCGGAGCAGAACTTATTTGATGAAACGTCACAGACCTGAAACAATCACACTGCTTCACTCTTCACGATGCTTCCAGAACTGCTGAGTGTTTCCGACACTTCCTGTTCTCATTTCAGTCTCTCATATCATAGTTAGCAGAAAGAATTAGACTATTCATTGAAGAATTGCAGCTTTCGGTGAATTTTGATGGGACAGTGTGATCTTGTCAATGAAGCATCCAGCCCACCTTGGAAAGAACGTTCTCAAAATAGTGATTCTGTGCTTAATCGGGTAACCTGGTCAGTAACTGAAGATAATGATCCGCAGGGAGGGGACTTCTCACTGTGTGATCATGTAGATATGACTCCTTGCAATGTATTTGTGAATAATGGTAGTATTGCTAACAGGTGTATTGCTTTTTTTGTTACCTGTGTTGTGCGCGTTACTGTCTAGGCCTGCATTTATGCCCATCCCTAATTGCCATTGAGAGGATTGTAGTGAGCTGCCTTCTTGAACCACTGCAATCCATGTGAGGTAGGTACACGCACAGTGATGGCTGGAAGGGAGTTTCTAAAGGAAAATATAGCTCCAAGTGAGGATAGTGTGTGGATTGGAGGGGAATTTGCAAGTGGTAGTACTCCCATGGATCTGCTGCGCTTGTCCGCCTAGCTGGCAGATATCGCAGGTTTGGAAGGTGCTGTCTGAGTAGCCTTGGCATGTTGCTGCAGTGCATCTTGTAGATGGTACACACTGCTGCCACGGTGCGTCGGTGGTGGAGGGAGTGAATGTTTGTCGATGGGGTGCCAGTCAAGCGGGCTGCATTGTCCTGGATGGTGCCGAGCTTCTTGAGTGTTGTTGGAGCTGCACCCGTCCAGGCAAGTTGACAGTATTCCCTCACACGCCTGACTTGTGCCTCGTAGAAGGTGGACAGGCTTTGGGGAGTCAGGAGGTGAGCTACTCGTCACAGGATTCCTAGCCTTTGACTTGCACTTGTCACCAAGGTATTTATATGTTTACTCCAGTTCAGTTTCTGTTCAATGGTAACCCCCAGAAAGTTGATACTGTCGGAATTCAGCAATGGTAATGCCATTGAATGTCAAGGGGAGAAGTTTAGATTCTCTGTTGTTGCAGATGGTCCTTGCCTGGCACTTGTGTGGTGCTAATTTTACTTGCCACTTATCAGCCCAAGCCTGGATATTGTCCAGGTCTTGCTGCATTTCTACATGGACTGCTTCAGTATACGAAGAATCGTGAATGGTGCTGAACATTGTGCAATCATCAGCGAACATCCCCACTTCTGACCTTATGACTGAAGGAATGTCATTGATGAAGCAGCTGAAGATGGTTGGGCCTGGGGCACAACCCCGAGGAACACCTGCAGTGATGTCCTGGAGATGAGATGATTGACCCCCAACCACTAAAACCATCTTCCTTCATGCTAGATATGACTCCAACCAGCGGAGAGCTTCCCCCCACCGCCGCCCCCCCCACCCCACCACGATTCCTATTGACTCCAGTTTTGCCAGGGTTCTTTGATGCCATACTCGTTCAAATGCTGCCTTGATGTCAACGGCAGTCACTCACACCTCACATCTTGTTTTCAGCTCTTTTGTCCATGTTTGAACCAAGGCTGTAATGAGGTCAGGAGCTGAGTGGCACTGGCGGAACCCAAACTGAGCGTCACTGAGCAGGTTATTGCTGAGCAAGCGCCGCTTGACAGCACTGTCAATGACACCTTCCATCGCTTTACTGATGATTGAGAGTAGGCTGATGGGGCGGTATTGGCCGGGTTGGACTTGTCTTGCTTTTTGTGTTCAGGATATACCTGGACAATTTTCCACAATGCCGGAAGATGTCAGTGTTGTAGCTGTACAGAAACATCTTGACTAGGGGCGCAGCATATCCTGGAGCACAGGTCTTGAGTACTTCAGTGGTTAGCACCGCAGCCTCACAGCTCCAGCGGCCCAGCATCAATTCTGGGCACTGTCTGTGTGGAGTTTGCAAGTTCTCCCTGTGTCTGTAAAGGTTGTCTCTGGGTGCTCCGGTTTCCTCCCACAAGCCAAAAGACTTGCAGGTTGGTAGGTAAATTGGCCATTATGAATTGCCCCTAGTATAGGTAGGTGGTAGGGAAATATAGGTACAGGTGGGGATGTGGTAGGAATATGGGATTAGTGTAGGATTAGTATAAATGGGTGGTTAAAGGTCGGCACAGACTCGGTGGGCCGAAGGGCCTGTTTCAGCGCTGTATCCCTAAACTAAACTAAACTAAACTAAACTGAAAACTATTGCTGGAATGTTGTCAGGACCTTATAACCTTTGCAATATCCAGTGCCTTCAGTTGATTCTTGATATTACACGGAGTGACTCGAATTGGTGAAGACTGGCATCTATGATGCTGGCGAGTTCAGGAGGACGCTGAGATGGATCATCATCTCGGAACTTCTGGCTGAAGATTGATGCAATGGGTGTTTTGTATTGTTAACGAGTAGTATTCCTGCCCTGTCAAGTGGTTAATTAAAGCTTTGAGTGTTGTCTCCTTATTTCTCATAACTTCTCACTTTTGAAACATAGAATAACAAGTCAAAAGTAAAACATTACAACTGATAACTAACAGTTGTTTAGATATGTGGACATGACAAGCCCAGGAAAGCCCACACAAAGACCTATGTCCAGCGTTATGTCGCTGAATAAATAAAAACCCTTCAGAAAAATGTAATCTGCCTGACTCTGCTGTTCGGTGTTTGTGTTAGCTCACACGGGCTGCTGAAGAAATATTCAGAGTGAGAGAGAGTCCATTGTTGTAAAACTACCACTTTTCTGCCGTTTGTTTAGGAATTCTATAACACTATTACAACGACCATTTCTTACAGCATTCCCTAGAATGTTGAAGGATTAGAGGTGATCTAATTTAAAGAGATACCATTCTTCAGAATTGTGTCTATATAGATGCTGCTTGGTGTGCAATGGCGGGATTGGCCACTTTAATACATGGGGTTCAGTTTTCCTAACCTGTCTATTGAATGTCACTTGATCAAACGCCTTTTGAATGCCCATATGTATATAACTTCAATCACACCACCCTCATCAACGCTCTCCATTGTTTTATCAAAGAAATCCATCAAGCTTAACTCAGAACCACCTCTACTGTCGTTAAATTATCATTATTATATCGGGCCTTGGAGAGGCTACACCTGGAATATTGTGTGCAGTTTTGGTCTCTTTATCTGAAAAAGGATGTTCTCACTGTAGAGGGAGTGCAGCGAAGGTTTACGAGACTGGATGGCGGGACAGTCGCATGAGGAGAGATTGCGTCAGTTAGGATTATTTTCCCTGGAGTTCAGAAGAATGAGGGGGGATCTCATAAAATTATAACAGGACTTGACAGGGTAGATGCAGGAAGGATGTTCCCGATTGTGGGGGAGTCCAGAACCAGGGGTCATAGTCTAAGGATACGGGGTAAACCATTCAGGATTGATATGAGGAGAACTTTCTTCACCCAGAGAGCGGTGAGCCTGTGGAATTCGCTACCACAGAAAACAGTTGAGGCCAAAACATTGTGTGTTTTCAAGAAGGAGTTAGATATAGCTCTTGGTTCCAAAGAGATCAAAGGGTAAGGGGCGAAAGTGGGAACAGGTGACTGAGTTGGATGATCAGCCATGAATATGATGAATGGCGGAGCAGGCTCGAAGGGCCGAATGGCCTATCCCCGCTCCTATTTTCTATCAGTCTATGTTTCTATTAGACTGCTTATCCGACATCCAGTGCTGGGGAGCAGAAATTTCCTCAAATTAAATATTGGGAATACTGTAGCTATTATTTTCACTTCCCACTCAAAACTCCATTCCCTTGTTCCCGATTCCATCCCTCTCCCTTGTAATAGTCTGACAATAAGCTAGTCTGTTTGCAACTTCAGTGTCGTATCTGGCCAGGGAATGAGCTTCCAAAGACATCTTCGTGCCATCACTACAACTGCCTATTTTCAGCTTTGTAATAGCGCCCGACCTCGTGCCTGTTTCAGCTCATCTGCTACTGAAACCCTCATTCATGCTTTTCTTTCCTTTAGACTTGACAATTTTCTTTCATTTTTATTCTCTAATGGGATATGTGCGTCGCTGGGAAGGCCAGCATTTGTTGCCCATTCCTAATATTCCTTGAGAACTGAATGACTTGTTAGGTCATTTCAGAGGGCAGTTAAGAGTGAATCACATTGCTGTGGGTCTGGAGTCACAGGGAGACAAGACCAGGTAAGGACAGCAGATTTCCTTCCTAAAGGACATTAGTGAACAAGATAGTGTTTTACAACAATCAATGAAAGTTTCATGGCACCATTACTAAGAGTAGCTTTCCATTCAAGATTTTAACACACTCCTGGCTCTTCTCACACATGCTACTCTTTGTAAACTTGAGGTCATCCAAACTGTGCTGATCTTGTCTTAACTCACACCAAATCTCTTTTCCCGATCACTGACCTACATTGGCTCCCAGGCAAGCAATGTCTTGATTTGAAAATTATCGTCCTTGTTGACAACTCCCTCCATGATTTCGCACCTCCCTATCTCTGTAATCTCCTCCAACCCTACAAACCCCCGAAATACCTGTGCTCCTCCAATTCTGGCCTCTTGTGCATCCGTAATGCTGCATCATTGGCAGCTTTGCCTTCAGCTGCCTCGGCCCCAAGTTCTCTAATATCCTCTCTGTCTCGCTGTCCACCTTTCAGGCACTCCTGAAACCCTACCTCTTTGACCAAGCTTCTTGTCATCTAACTTAATATCTCCTTTTAGTTTAGAAATACAGCACTGAAACAGGCCCTTCGGCCAACCGAGTCTGTGCCGACCATCAACCACCCATTTATACTAATCCTACACTAATTCCATATTCCTACCACATCCCCACCTGTCCCTATACTTCCCTACCACCTACCTATACTAGGGGCAATTTATAATGGCCAATTTACCTATCAACCTGCAAGTCTTTGGCATGTGGGAGGAAACCCACGCAGACACAGGGAGAACTTGCAAACTCCACACAGGCAGTGCCCAGAATTGAACTCGGGTCGCTGGTGCTAACCACTGCGCCACTGTGCTGCTCAATCTCCTGTTATGTCTCAGTGTTATACTTTGTTTAATAATGCTCCTGTGAAAAATGCCTTGCGATGTTTTGTTATTTTAAAGGCACTACATACGTATAAGTGGCGCTTGTTAAAGTTTGCAGACATGTTATGACCTTAACGTATCTTTGCTGCTTTCCAGTAATTATCCCATGTTTATCCAAACAACGAATTATTTTCTCCTGGGTTGTGACCTCCGGAAATTTACCCAGTAGTGACGTTGGACTGATTGGTTAGAATTTCCAGGGTTTACCACATCTCTCTTCTTTTTAAACATTTGTAACCCTCCAGTCCTCTGGTCCCATCACATATTCCAGGAGGATTGAAAGATTCTGGCCAGTGCCTCCACTATTTCCACTATGATTTCTCTCATACATTCCATCCGGACTGGGTAAGTGTTCTACATAATTATGGTACAAAATATTCTATGTTATTATGGATGGAAAATGGTCAACTGAACTTGTTTGTTCAGTGACTGCAATTCATGTCAGTCTTCATGGACCCTAATTGTATCACTGGAGGATGTCCTTCTTCTATTAATAAGGACATATGTTCAGTGTGTTGTCCCACAATGTCAGCAAGAATATCACCCCTGCACTAACAGGGATCAACAGCTCCAGAGGGAGGGATAGTAAAAATCAGAATCTGAGAGCAATAGGTTGTAATGTTACAACTCTGGGTCGAAATCTGAGAACAATAGGTTGTAATGTTATGACAATGTATCAAAATTTGAGAACAATAGACTGGAATGCTACAACGATGGGCAGGACTTTCTCCTGGAATCTTTACATTCTTTCTACATTTTATGATCTGCTATCACTGGACACTCGGATCAAGCTCACACTTCTGTTGATTCAATTCATTTACTATCCTATGCTGGCTATGATTGGTGTCCCTGCTTGAACCATGTTTAACTGCATTACTGTCCTTATATGCCTTGCTTGTTGCTTTTGTTATGCCTGGCGAATCTCTTTCCCTCTGTATCCAACACTGGCCCTGAATTTCGGTTCAATAGCATCACTGCTGCTGACACTGTGGAAGCCTGGATCAATAAAACAGTGCAAGATGAGCAGTCGGGCCCTTCTGCCCTGGCCGTTCTTAAAGTGTTTTTCCCCCTCTCTATCTTCCCCGATTGTGATTTTGGCTCCATAGCACCGTTGGCACCAAAACTATGGAAGCCTTGGTCCATAAAATAATGGAATCTGCGAAAAAAGACAATTCGATCTCGGCCTGCGCAGTCACCATGCTGGGAATGGCTCCAGCCTGGACATACCGAGCATGTGGTGTCAGTGTTAGGAGGAGTTTGAATGAGACATCAATCTACCATTCCGACAGCTTTGATGTACGTCTTTGAAACTTGGTCTGTGCATGTCCACTGACCGCCTGTGTTTGTTACTCTCAGCTGAACATACATTAAGCAAGCAGCGCAAGGGACCCCCTCTATTTTGATTTAAAAGGACCAGACATCGAACTTACAGGTGAGGGATTTTGACTTACTTCTGCAATTGTAAAGTTATTGGAGGTGCTGTGGATATTTTTCTGTAGGTTGTGTTGTGAACTACTGCAGACATTCAGGAAGCACACATGAGTTGTTGAGCCAACTCTGGACGAGCTATAGGGACTATAGTTGCAGTGTGTCTGGGTCTGTAACATGAGCAACAAATGGAGCAGAGGCTGCAGAGATGGGATGTTGCTGCAAAGGGGGAGGGGTGGTCTCTGCCCTACTCACCAGGGGTTTTCCAATAGCACTTTTCCTACCTGCACCGAACCCAGGAGGATTGTCTGAGGTGACTCCAATTCAATAAGGAGGTTGTCACAGAGCTATGTCACCTTCTGTAACACGACCTGGAGCCTCACATCAGTGTGAGGACGGAGCTGTCAGTGGCCGTTCAGGTCACAGTTTCATTGAATTTCTATGCATCCGAATCTTCTAGCGGTCGTTATATCCAACATAGAGTCACAGAGAGTGGTAGGGGAATAGTCCTAAATTGGACACAAGGAGGCCATTACTCCCAGCGAGTGCATGCAGGTTATCTGGCGAATAGCCCGTTCAGTCTCACTCCCCCGCCCGATCTCCATAGCCCTGCCAGTCCATTTCCATCAAGTGCCCATCGAGTTTCCTTTCAAAATCATTGATTGTCTACACTTCCACCACACTCGTGGGCAGTGAGTTGAAGGTTATTACTACACACTGCATAAAAAAAGATCTTCCACATATTCCCCTGCATCTCTTACTCAGGCAAGAGAGAATCTGAACATCTCCCCTTGGCATTCAATAGCAGTACGATCGCTGAATCATCCACTATCAACATCCCAGGAGTTACCATTGACCAGAAACTGAACGGAGGTAATTATATAAATACAGTCTCCACAAGAGCAGGTCAGAGGCTCGGATTCCTGCTGTGAGTAACTGACCTCCTGATTCCCCAAAGCCTGTCCACCATCTTGAAGGCACAAGTCAGGAGTGTGATGGAATACTCTCAAGTTGCCTGGATGGCTGCATTTCCAAAAACACTCAAGAAGCTCGACACCATCCAGGATAAAGCAGCCCGCTGGCCTGACACACCATCCACAAACATTCACTCTCTCTACCACCGACGCACAGTGGCAGCAGTGTGTACCATCTCTGAGATGCACTGCAGCAACTCACCAAGGCTCCTTACAGAGCATCTTCCAAACCCCTGACCTCCGTCACTTAGAAGGACAAGGGCAGCAGATGCATGGGAACAAAACCACTTGCAGGTTCCCCTCCAAGCCACAAACCATCATGACTTGGAACTATATCGCCGTTCCTTTACTGTCACTGGGTCAAAATCATGGAACTCCCTTCCTAACACACTGATGGTGTACCTACCCCACATGGACTGCAGCGGTTCAAGAAGGCAGCTCACCACCACCTCCTCAAGGGCAATTAGGGATGGGGAATAAATGCTGGCCTGGCCAGCGACGCTCCCATCCTATGAACGATACAACCTGCAGATTGTTTCTCTAGTCGTTGCTCCATCAGTTAATGGAAACGGTTTTTACTTATCTAACTGTTCTAAATTTGTCATAATCTTGTACTCCGCTACTATATCTCCCATTAATCTCCTTGGCTGGAGGGAGTTCAACCCCAGATGTCCCAACCTAACCTTGTAGCTAATGTCCTCCATCCCTGCAACCATTCTGTTAAATCTCCTCTGCACCGTCTCAAGGATCTTCACTTCCTTCCTAAAGTGTAGTTACCAGAACTGGATGCAATACTCCTGCTGCAGCCTAACCAGAGCTCGACATAGGTCCATTATAACGTCCCTGCTTTTGTACTCAATGTGTCTGTTTATGAATTTCAAGATCCCATATACTTTACTCACCACTTTCTCAACATGTCCTGCCACCTACAAAGATCGTTGAACATGCACCCCGGGTCCTTCTGTTCCGACACACTCTTTAGAACGGTGCCATTCATTATATATTGCCTGTCCGGATTCCTTCGGCTAAAATGAATCACTTCGCACTTGCCAGTATTAAATTCCATCTGATACCTCTCTGCCCACAATGCTGGCCTATCCATGTTCTGTTCCAGGCGATGCACTTCATCCCCAGTGCTAGAATAACGATCCTGCCGTTGCTAGGACTGTGTGTTATCCATCGATGCACCAGTGAAGTGGGGGTGGCTGTCTACGTCATTATTTTCTCACGCAGAAGGGAGGATCAGGATGAGAGGTCCCGTGGCTTTATTAGGACAGCGGGATTCCTGATGGTGTACTTGGCTCTGCCGAGCCCCCATATCAACGGGGAGCGGTGCAGGAACTGAAAAAAAAACCCTGACTCCATTAATATACAGTTGGTGTGTGAGCAGGCCCAGTATATAATGTTGGTGAATGTCCACTCCCCTGGCAGCAGCCACGATACCTTCAGTCGGAAGCAGTCAGCTGGTCCCAACATTTCTGGGCCTTCATGCAGAACCGGAATATGGCTCCTCGGAGGCAGATGTTTACCCCTCCATACACGGCTCATGATTCTACACCCCAGAAACAACCAATCCCCACCACTGCCACCCACTAACGTCATCAAATAATCCGTGAATAACGTAAGCAACGAAACCACCAGGAACATCGTGGAGCAGACCATCGGTGTGATGAAGCAATGCTTCCGATGTCTGAACCGCTCGGGGGGATCCTTCCAGTACACACTGGAGCAGGTGTCCGATTCATGATGTTCTTCTGCATCCTTCCAATCATCACCATCATGGGGACACAGGCATTGCCAACAGGAATCTGGAGGCCACCTCATGAGTACCAGGAGCAGGATGATGGGGAGGAAGAGGATGAATGGAAGATATTTCCTGGATGCCTTCAGCCAGGACAGGACAGTGTCTGCTAAGACTTGGGTTCCAAAAAGGCAACCTCCATTTACCATCATGGAGCCCTATTTCCCACCGTTACGTCCATCTGAGACGCCCCATCACCGTGTCCCCTGGTCCACAATCCTGCAATAAATGAATCACAGAATTACAGAATGATGAAAACACAGAAGGAGGCTATTCTGCCCATCCTAGCCACACCAGTTTTCCAAATGAGCAGTTCACCTAATTTCATTCTCCCATCGTCTCCCTGTAACACTGCACATTCTTCTGTTTCAGACAACTGTCTAATTCCCTTTTGAACGCCTCGATTAAATCTGCCTCCGTCACACTCTCAGGCAGTGCATTCCAGATCCCAACCACTCGCTGTGTGAAAAAGTTTTCCCTCATGTTGCCTTTGCTTCGTTTGCCAATCACTTTAAACTTTTCTGCTCTCGTTTTGGACCCTGTCACAAGTGGAATCAGTTATCTTTATCTACTCTGTCCGCTCTCTTCATGATTTTGAGCACCTTTATCAAATCACCTCTCAGCCTTCCATTCTCCAAGGAAAACATTCCTAACTTCTCCAATCCATCTTTATAACAAAATTCCTGATCCCTGGAACCATTCTCGTGAACCTTTTCTGCACTCTCTCCAATGCCCTCACATCATTCCTAAAGTGTGACGCCCAGAACTGGACACAACACTCCATCTGAGGAAGGACTAGTGTCTTACATAACTTCCCTGCTCTTGTACTCGATGCCTCTATTAATAAAGTCCAGGATACTGTATGCTTCATTCACCACTCCCTCAACCTGTCCTGCAACCTTCAATGAAATATATACATATACAACCAGCTCCTTCTGCTCCTGAACCCCCTTAGAACTGTTCCCCAGACTTTATATTGTCTCTCCCTGTTCTTCCTTCCTAAATGGATCACTTTTCATTTTTCTGCACTGATCTTCATCTGCCACGTGTCCACCCATTCCATTAATCTGTCTATGTCCTTTTGAAGTTCTATCAATTACAATTCACAGTACTTTCAAGTTTCGAATAATCTGGAAATTTTGGAATTGTGCCCTGTACAACAAGGTTTAGATCATAAATATATATTAGGAAAAGCAAGAGTACCTGGGGCACTCCACTATGAGCATTCGTCCAACTCGAAAAACATCCATTAACATCCGAAGAAGGGTCACTGACCCGAAACGTTAACTCTGCTTCTCTTTCCACAGATGCTGCCAGACCTGCTGAGTGAATCCAGCATTTCTTGTTTTTGTTGCATTAACCAACACTCTCCGTTTTCTGTTATGCAGACAATTTCGTATCCGTATTGCTACTATCCCCTTTAGTCCAGGAGCTATAAATTTACTCACTTGTCTGTTGTATGGCACTGCATCAAACACCTTTTGAAGGTCCTTGTATACCACATCAACAGCATTGCCCTCAACAAGCCTCTTTGTTACCTCTTTAAAAACTCCAGCAATCATGATTTTCCTTCATGAAATCTGTGCTGGCTTTACTTAATTAATCGGCATTTGATCCTGTAACTATTCATTTTGCCCCACATCATTCTGTCTCGAATTTCCCCCACCACCGAAGTTTCACTGACTGGCCTGCAGTTTCTAGGTTTATCGTTGCACCCTTTTTTGAACAAGGGGGTAACGTTTGGAATTCTCCAGTCTGCTGGCACCACTCCAGAATCTAACAAAGACTGGAAAATTATGGCCAGTGCCTCAGCATATTCCACTCTCACTTCCCTCAGTATCCATGGATGCATCTTATCCGGCCCTGGCACGTTATAAAGAACAAAGAAGAAAAAAAATTACAGCACAGGAACACGCCCTTCGGCCCTCCAAGCCTGCGCCGAACCAGATCCTCTATCTAAACATGACGCCTATTTTCTGAGGGTCTGTATCTCTTCACTTCCTGCCCATTCATGTATATGTCTAGACACATCTTAAAAGACGCTATCGTGCCCGCGTCTACTACCTCCACTGGCAACGCGTTCCAGGCACCCACCACGCTCTGCATAAAGAACTTTCCACACATATCCCCCCTAAACTTTTCCCCTCTCACTTTGAATTCGTGACCCCGGGTAATTGAATCCCCCACTCTGGGAAAAAGCTTCTTGCTATCCAGCCTATCGATACCTCTCATGATTTTGCACACCTCAATCAGGTCCCCCCTCAACCTCCGTCTTTCTAATGAAAATAATCCTAATCTACTCAACCTCTCTTCATAGCTAGCGCCCTCCACACCATCCTGGTGAACCTCCTCTGCACCCTCTCCAAAGCATCCACATCCTTTTGGTAATGTGGCGACCAGAACATCACGCAGTATTCCAAATGTGGCCGAACCAAAGTCCTATACAACTGTAACATGACCTGCCAACTCTTGTACTCAATACCCCGTCCGATGAAGGAAAGCACGGATCCCTGTGGAACACCACTGGTCACACGTCTCCATTTTGAGAAACTCCCTTCCACTGCTACTCTCTGTCTCCTGTTGCCCAGCCAGTTCTTTATCCATCTAGCTAGTACACCTTGGACTCCATACGCCTTCACTTTCTCCATCAGCCTACCATGGGGAACCTTATCAAACGCCTTACTGAAGACCATGTATATGACATCTACAGCCCTTCCCTCATCAATCAACTTTGTCACTTCCTCGAAGAATTCTATTAAGTTGGTAAGACATGACCTTCCCTGCACACAACCATGTTGCCTATCACTGATAAGTCAATTTTCTTCCAAATGGGAATAGATCCTATCCCTCAGTAACTTCTCCAGCTGCTTCCCTACCACTGACGTCAGGCTCACCGGTCTATAATTACCTGGATTATCCCTGCTACCCTTCTTAAACAAGGGGACAACATTAGTAATTCTCCAGTCCTCCAGGACCTCACCCGTGTTTAAGGATGCTGCAAAGATATCTGTTAAAGCCCCAGCTATTTCCTCTCTCGCTTCCCACAGTAACCTGGGCTAGATCCCATCCGGACCTGGGGACTTGTCCACCTTAATGCCTTTTAGAATACCCAACACTTCCTCCATCCTTATGCCGACTTGACCTAGAGTAATCAAACATCTGTTCCCTAACCTCAACATCCGTCATGTCCCTCTCCTCGGTGAATACCGATGCAAAGTACTCGTTTAGAATCTCACCCATTATCTCTGACTCCACGCATAACTTTCCTCCTTTGTCCTTGAGTGGGCCAATCCTTTCTCTAGTTACCCTCTTGCTCCTTCTATATGAATAAAAGGCTTTGGGATGTTCCTTAACCCTGTTTGCTAAAGATATTTCATGACCCCTTTTAGCCCTCTTAATTCCTCGTTTCAGATTGGTCCTACATTCCCGATATTCTTTCAAAGCTTCGTCTTTCTTCAGCCACCTAGACCTTCTGTAAGCTTCCTTTTTCCTCTTTGCTAGTCTCACAATTTCACCTGTCATCCATTGTTCCCTAATCTTGCCATTTCTATCCCTCATTTTAACAGGAACATGTCTCTCCTGCACGCTGATCAACCTCTCTTTAAAAGCCTCCCACATATCACATGTGGATTTACCTTCAAACAGCTGCTCCCAATCTACATTCCCCAGCTCCTGCCGAATTTTGGAATAGTTGGCCTTCCCCCAATTTAGCACTCTTCCTTTAGGACCACTCTCGTCTTTGTCCATGAGTATTTTAAAACTTACGGAATTGTGATCACTATTCCCAAAGTAGTCCCCTACTGAATCTTCAACCACCTGGCCGGGCTTATTCCCCAACACCAGGTCTGTGTTCGTCTATTAGTGGACTCTGATTTTAGTCTTTTCATCATTGGTGGTTGTACCTTCAGTTGCCTGGGCCCTAAACTCTGAAATACTCTCTCCACACTTCTCCACCTCACGTTCTGCCTTTAAGACACTCCTTAAAACCTCCTTTTCTGATCCAGCTTTTTGCCATCATACCTTCACTCTCGTTATGTGACTTATTCAAGAGGGCATAGACAGGGTGGTGGAATGGGCAGAAACAACAAAAACAACTGCCCATTCCACCACCCTGTCTATGCCCTCTTGAACTCTATTAATATCTTCCTCACCCTTCACTGCTCTTCAACGGTTCATGACTTCGGCAAATGTCAACACCGTGACCTGAAGCCGGAAGTCTGAGGCATTATTGTCTGTCAGAAGCAGCAGTGGTACTAGTGGAACCCTTGAGTACTGCACTGTATACCTCCCTCCAGTATGAAAAACATTCATTCACCACAATGTTGATAAAAGACCTCCTGTAATCTGTTACTCACCTCGTCAATATTTACTGGGGTCTGCTTTATTATAAACCTGCTAGTACTCATGTTTGATTTAATCCTCTTATTTTAATAACTTCTTGATCCACTCCTGATTCCAGTTGAAATCCGTTGGTTAAAAAATTCTATTTCCCAATCCAATCATGATTGTATAATTTAAACCCTGGAATTAAATGGCTTTTCAGGAGCCAGGATAGAAGGCGGAGGGGCCCAGACAGTGGTGATGTAGACAACATTCCTACCCAGAGATCACCTGAGGTCTCTAAGTGGAACTACACGATCGGTTGATGGGAGCCCCGCAACTTGTGCAGGACGCCCAGCAAAACAAGACAGCCCCTCTGCAGAATTGGGGGAGGCCTCCTCCGAAGGGTAATACGTGGCCCATGGACTGGCACCCAACAGCAAAGTCTTCTTCTGCATTAAACCCCTCCGCAATCAGCCAGCCCCCTCACCACCTTCCAGGAGCTATCAGACTGGACCCTGATTCCCCACCGCACTTACCTGGTGAATGGGACTCCAAGGCTGCTCTGATCCTACGCCTGGTGCAGTATCAGCAGTGGCCCATGCTCCTTGGCTGGCCGCAGCCATCCCACATAATTTATCTGAGGTCCCTGGTTCTGGCTATGGTGCTGCTCCCAGGGCTGGTGCACTGTCAGCAGTTGTCCCTCCTCCGTAGCCAGTCCCAACATCCCCACCACACAGACTTGGCTCTGGTGTCTCCAGGATAGGCATTGGTCTTGTACTGAGCAGTGGCCCTCCCTCCCTCTATTTCCTTATAGTTCCGAGGCGACAGTCTCACATATACCTTGGCTATGGATGTCCAAGAATGGTCCTGGTCCCAGGCCAGCTGTAGTACTGGCAGTCACCGCGTTCCCTGACTGATCCTGGCTATCTTATCAGCCTTATCGGAAGTCCAACCTCGAGTGACATTCCTTGTCCCTGGACCTGTGTAGTACTGTCTGTGGCACCCGGTCATTGACGGGCCCTGAAACCCCACAACACTTACCTTTAGTGTCGGGGTCCAGCATGCCAACTAGTTCCAGGTCTGGTGTAGTACCGATATTGGGCCCCAGACTCTGACGGGTCCCCACGAAACCCCTGAACCTATCTGGGATTTGGGACTCCAGTAATATTCCGGGTTTCAGGATTGGAGTAGTTCTGGCAGTGACACCCACTCCCTGACCAGACCCAGAGGACCATAAACACTTATATGGGGTCCAGGCTCTACAGACATGCTCCTAGTCCTCTGCCTGGTATATTACTGGCAGTGGCCCCGTCTATCTGACTGGCCCTGGGGTCCTCGCCACATTTGCCTGGGGTCTAGGTCCCCAGTGATGGTCGTGAACACAGGCCTTGTATAGTGCTAGCAGTTCCACTGCTCCTGGTGGTGTTGCCAATACCACTGAGCCACTGGCCCTCTGATTGTTCAGTAACTTTGGCAGGTGGGATCCCCATCCTAAAAGTGATGCGGACAAGGGCACCAGGCAGTTAACTTCCTGGGCGCCACTGAATTGCACTGTGTGAGCTCCAAATTGCCAAGTCGGGCTCACCTCTTATTTTCAGTCCGCTGTTACAAACTCTGCTGGCTCCGCCAATCTTAACTCTCTGTTTCGAGCAGAAATCCCTGTCACTGGTACAATACTTATAGACATACAGAACGTGTTAACAAATGTACAAAACTCACCCGAAATCCTTCAAGCTGTGTTTTTTTACTCCTGACTGATGCATAATTTCCTGATAATTTCCCTTGTTTACAGTTAACCTAGTGACGATTGAGATACTTTGTTTAATTGATTTTTCAGTGGACTCATTCCCAATTATTGCTTTTAAATCTTTGAATTCCGTACTGCCTGTCACCGGTGAGGGAATCTCTCAATCAGTCCAACATTTAACTTCCCATACAAGAGCAAAGTGCTGCAGCTGCTGGAAATCTGAAATAACATCAGAAAATTCTGGAAATATTCAGCAGGTCTGGCAGCATCTGTGGAGAGAGAAACAGAGTTAATGTTTCAGGTCAGTGACCCTTCATCAGAACTGGGAGAGATGAGCGAAGGAACGGTTTTTAAACAGCCTGGTCTCACCAAATGTGTCACACGCTACCTGGTGGCCATGTCAGTGGCGGATCTACTGGTCATTATCCTCCACCTGATATTGAGACACATTCCCATTCTTCTTTGGGAACTGTTTCAGTTCCTGTTGTTCATTCCCGTGTGTAATATCCACACCATCCTGCTTAATGCAGCCACAGACTGTTCTGTTTTGTGCACCGTCACTTTCACCTTTGATCGATTTGTGGCCATTCATTGCCAGAATTTGAAAAGTAAATATTGCAGCGAGAAAACGGCTGCTGTGGTGCTGGGAACAGTGACTGTGATAAGTTGTTTAAATAACATCTGCTGGTATTTTATATTAACAAGTCAGTATCGGCTGGGGAACCTCCCCTGGGTTTGTAATGTAACTGAGGATGTTGCGGAATCTCGTGTCTGGGGAACAATCGAGTTCCTCCATTACTTTCTAACCCCGGGACTCCCATTTGTGGTGATTCTGCTGCTCAACGCTCTCACAGTCAGGCACATTTTAGTGAACCGCAGAGGACGCAGAAGTTTCCGGGCTCACAGCAGCGGGGAGAGTCGCAGAGACCCAGAGATGGAGAGTAGCAGGAAATCCATCATTTTACTGTTAGTTATCGGGGAATCATTCTGATATGGACCCTGTTAATGGTGAACTCGATATGGAACCGGATGGAGCATTTGGGGTCTGTGTCTGCTAATCTAGCTGTGTTTCTGCAGGAATCGGGCTTCATGTTGCAGCTCCTGCGTTGCTGCACAAACACTGCGATTTGCGCCGTGACCCATACTCAGTTCAGAGAGCAGTTGAAGAATATGCTGAAATATTCCTTTACTGCAATTGGTAAACTCATTCAAAGATGAGAGGCACTGAATCACTATTTCCAGCAGCTGGGGGGGGGCGGGGCCTATCACTATGGATACAGATCAGGGCCGAGGCCTGACACTCTGCAGACAGAGCGGCGGACGGGGATTGTCTGTCGAGACAGAGCGGATGTCGGACCTGTCGCTATGGTGAGATAGCGGGGACGGTTCTGCCGATATGGAGACAGAGCGGGGTGGGGCCTGTCACTATGCTGACTGAGCGGGGGAGCGAGCTGAAGCTATGGTGACAAAGCGGGGGTGGGGCTTGTCGCTATGGTGACAGGGCAGGGTGGCGGGGCCTTATGTGACGGTGGCAAAGTGGAGGGCACGGATTTCGGTACAGTGAAAGAGCGGGGATGGGGGGGGGGTGTGGCTCAGCCTGTCGCTGTGTTCACTGAACGGGGGCAGGGTCTGTCGCTATGGTGACAGCCGACGGCTGGTGCCTGAAGCCAAGGTGACGGATGAGTGGGGGCAGGTTCTCTGCCAAATGATGACGGGGGAGTGGGAGCGATACCTGTCTCCCATGGTGGCGGGGAAATAAAGGCGGAGCTCGTTACCCATTGCGACGGGAGAATGGGGGTGGAGCCTGTTCCCTTGGTGTAGAGTGTATGGGGGCCGGGTCTGTTCTCATGGTGACAGGGAAACGACAGTCAGAATTTTGCATCATCATTTGTAATCTTGAAAATCTCTTGAGATTACTCAGAACCCTTTATAATTTTTAATTACCATTTATAATCATTGTAAACCGTTACACCCGTTTAAACCCTTTATAATACGCTATGACCATTTGTAACTTAGTTTAATCCTTTGTAGCACTATATAATCCCTTGTAACTTGTAGAATCTTCAATAAGCTTTTTAACCGTTCATAATCCTTTTTAATTATTTATAGCACTTTATAATCGTTTACGGTTGTATATTACCGTGTATAATCGTTTGTAACTGTTTATAATCCTTTATAACCCTTGCTAACCGTTTATTACCCTGTATGAACCATTACACTAATTTACAACCAGCTACATCTCATTTATTCACTGCCGTGGACAGAAAACCCTGAAAATGATCGCCGTGGAATGCTCTCGTTTCATAATGGTCGCAGTGTATGACAATGAAATAGCCACAGAGCATATCACTTAAAATGGCCATAGTGCAAATCATTTAAAATGGCGGAAGCGCATGGCATTGCAAATGCTGGCAGAGCATGTCACTTAAAATGGCTCCCGTGCATGTCATTTAAAAGAGCCAGCGGGCATATCACTTCAAATAGTCTCACTGCATTCCACTTAAAATGGCCACAATGCGTGTCACTTAAAATGGCTGCAATGCACGCCAGTTAAAATAGTCACACTGCATGCCACATTAATGGTCGCAGTGCATATCACTCAAAATGGCGGTAGTGCATATCACGCAAAATGGCGGCAGTACATGCCATTTAAAATGTTCACTCTGCAGCTCGCTTAAAATGGTTGCACTGCATATCTATTGAAATGGCCACATGGCATGTCACTTAAAATTATCGCGGTGCATATCCTTTGAAACGGCCGCAGTGCATATCACTTCAAATGGTCGCACTACATTTCACTTAAAATGGCTGCAGTGCATGTCACTTAAAATTGCTGCACAGCATGTCACCTAAAATGGTCGCAATTCATATCATTTAAGATGGCTGCAGGGCAAGTCATTTCAAATTGCCGCACTGTATCTCACTTGAATGGCTGCATGCATACCACTTAAAAGCGCCACAGTGCACATCATTTAAAATGGTTACAACAAATATCACTTAAAATGGTTGCACCACATATCACCTGCAATAGTCAAAATGCAGATCATTTAAAGTGGTCGCATTGTAAATGGCATACAATGATCGCGCTGCATATCAGTGAAAACTGTTGCACTGAATATCCTTTAAAATGGCCACACTGCACCTCACTTAAATGGTTGCACTATTTATCACTTTAAATGGTCGCATTACATATCACTTAATACGGCCACAGTGCATGTCACTTAAAATGGTCGGATGCACATCACTTAAATATGCCACAGTGCACATCATTTAAAATGGCAATAACAAATGTCAGTTAAAATGACCGCAATGTGTGTCACTGAAATTGTCTTCTTTTTATTTATTCTTGGGATGTGGTCATCGCTCGATGGACCAACATTTATTGCCCATCCCTATTTGCCCTTGAAAAGGTGGCGGTGAGCTGCCACTTTGAACTGCTGCGGTCCGTGTGGGATGCAGGTACACCCAGAGTGTTGTTAGGAAGGGAGTTCCAGGATGTTGACACAGCTCCCATGCATCTGTTGCCCTTGTTCTACTCGGTGGCAGAGTTCGCCGTTTGGAAGGTGCTGTCGAAGGAGCCTTGGTTGCAGTGCTTCTTGTAGATGGTATGCTTTGTTGCCACTGTGCGTCGGTGGTGAAGGGAGTGAATTTTTGTGTATGGGGTGACAATCAAGTGGGCTGCTTTGTCCTAGATGGTGTCGATCTTGTTCAGTGTTGTTGGAGCTGCACCCATCCAGGCAAGTGGGGAGCATTCCATCACACTTCTGACTTTTGCCTTGCAGATAGCGGACAGACATTGGGGAGAATGGATTGCGTTAGTCACCGCAGAATTCCTAGCCTCTGATCTGCCATATCACTTAAAATGGTGGCACTGCATGTCACATAAAATGTTTTTACACATTCATATTAAGAATGCCACACTGCCTGCTACTTAAAATGGCCACAGTGCATAACACTTAACTGGTTACTGCATATCACTTGAAATAGCCGCACTGCATGTCAGTTAAAATCACTGCCACAGAAAGGTAACACTTCAAATGACCACTATGATTTGCTCTTATTTTAAAATGGCTGTCGTGCATATCACCTAACCATTGACTAAATTCCACTGAGCGGAAACAGAAGCGTTATTCTGGACTGATAAGAAATCTTCGCATAGGGTCTACTTGATGGCTTCAATCTTTTCTCTGTAGGGGTGGACACTCCCTATTCTGCGTCGTGAATTAACCTGTTTGTGTCACATTGAAAGGCCAGGTCGAAATCAACCAAAGGGTTAAACCAGTTTCAAAACTCAAGCGCCGAAATCCAACAGGAACACATTTAACTGAGGCATCAAAGCTCAGCTCCTGAGAGGAAATTCACTCTCAGTGTAGTAAAGAGAGACACAAACGCATAGAGACCAATACGATGCTGCTGCAGGGTAAAGACCTCTGTCCAGGGAAGAGGAAGATACTGTCCAACAAAATTCCTCATTCCAAAACTCTCTCTCTCTCTTTCCATTTTGTCATGACATTTTTCGAAGCAAGAGCAAATGTTCCCAGGAGGCGAGGGAAAACGAAAATTGGATAAATCAAAACACGAGATGCATAATAAGAGGGACAGAAAGATTCCAAAGCTTCTTGTCTCAGTTACATCAATATTCTCATTCCATTACAAACAAAAGCCGCTTAGAAAACAGAGGATTGAAAGTGATCAAGATTGAGACAGAGGGATACTGAGAGCACACAACCCACACACACCAGACTGAGATACATGTCCATTCCCAGGCAGAGAGGGAGGGGAGAGGATTTGGGATTGGGACTGGCTCCCTTCCCACCTAGAAAAACACCAGGTCAGCAGTTTGTGTCCACCCACTGAGTGTAACATGTTACGATGTCTCTCAATCTGTTCCCTTTGCGTCCTGTCCACTGACACAGGATAGAAATTGTTTGACTGGTTACACCTTCTCCTTCCCAAAATCCACAAACTGGACTGTCCCGGCAGACCCATTGTATCAGCCTGTTCCTGCCCCACGGAACATATTTCTTCCAATGTTGACTTTATCTTTTCTCCTCTGGTCCAGTCGCTTCCCACCTTGACTCTTCTGGCGCCCTACTTCATTTGACAATTTTCAATTTCCTGGCCCTAACCGCCCCCTCTTCATTATGGACGTCCAATCTCCCAACATCTCCATCCCCCATCAGGACGATTTGTGGGCTCTCCGCTTCTTCCGTGAACAGATGCCCAATCAGTCCCTATACACCACCACCCTCCTCCACCTGGCTGAACTTGTTCTCACATTGAACAACTTCTCCTTCAACTCCACGCACTTCCTTCAAATAAAAGCTGTCGCTCTGGGTATCCACATGGGTCCTAGTTATGCCTGTCTTTTTGTGGGATATGTCGAACGTTCCTTGTTCCAGTCCTCCTCAGTCCCCCTCCCCCAAATCTTTTTTCCGGGACATTGATGACTGGATCGGAGCAGTTTCCTGCTCCTGCCCGAACTGGAAAACTTGATCAACTTTGTCTATAATTTCCAACCTTCTATCACTTTCACATGATCCATGTCCGACACTTCCCTTCCTCTTCTAGACTTCTTTATCTCCATCTCTGCGGATAGGTTGTTCCCTAATATCCATTATGAGCCCACTGACTCCCACAGCTACCTCGACTATACTTCTTCACACCCTGCCTCCTGTAAGGACTCCATTCCATTCTCCTAGTTTTTCCATCTCCCACGCATCTTCTCTGATGATGCTACCCTCCATGACAGCGCTTCTGATATGTCTTCCTTTTTCCTCAACTGAGGATCGCCCCCACCTCCACTGTGGTTGACAGGGCCCTCAACCGTGTCCGGCCCATTTCCCGCACCTCTACCATCTCTCCTTCCCCTCCTTGCCAAAACCACAGTGGCTCTGTGGTTAGCACGGCAGCCTCACAGCTCCAGGGACCCGGGTTCGATTCTGGGTACTGTCTGTGAGGAGTTTGCAAGTTCTCCCTATGTCTGCGTGGGTTTTCGCCGGGTGCTCTGGTTTCCTAACACATCCAAAAGACTTGCAGGTGATAGGTAAATTGCCCATTGTAAACTTCCCCGAGTTTCGGTAGGTGATAGGGAATATGAGATTATTGTAGGGTTAGTATAAACGGGTGGTTGTCGGTCGGCACAGACTCGGTGGGCTGAAGGGCCTGTTTCAGTGCTGTATCGCTAAATAAAAGGTAAATAAATAAAAACCGCGACAGGGTTCCCCTTGTCCTCATTTTCCACCCCATCAGCCTCCATATCCAAAGGATCATCCTCCGTCATTTCCACCACCTACAGCGTCCCTTCCCCTGTCAGCATCGCGAAGGGATCGTTCCCTCCGTGACACCCTGGTCCACTCCTCCATTACCCCCATCACCTCGTCCCCTTCCCATGGCACATTCCCCTGCAATCGCAGCAGGTGTAATACCTGCCGATTTACCTCTTCTCTCCTCACTATCCCTCGCCCCAAACACCACTTTCAGGTGAAGCAGCGAATTACTTGTACTTCTTTCAATTTAGTAGATGGGATTCACTGCTCACAATGTGGTGTCCTCTACATTGGGTTCACCAATAGCTGAAGCATTAAGATAAGGCTGGAGCATTTGCAAAAATCTTCAGCCAGACGTGCCGAGTTGATGATCCATCTCGGCCTCCTCCTGAAGTCCCCAGCATCACAGATGCCGGTCTGCAGCCAATTCGATTCACTCCGCGTGATATCAAGAAATGACTGTAGGCACTGGATACTGCAAAAGCTATGGCCCTGACAATATTCCGGCAATAGGACCGAAGACCTGTACTCCAGGACTTGCCGCGCCACTAGACAAGCTGCTCCAGTACAGCTGCAACACGAGCATCTACCCTGAAATGTGGAATATTGCCCAGTTATGCCGTCTACACAAAAAAAGCAGGAAATGTCCAACCCGGCCAATTACCGCCCCATGAGCCGACTTTCAATCATCAGTAAAATGATGGAAGGTGTCATCAACAGTGCCATTTAGCGGCACTTGCTTATCAATAACCTGCTTAGTGATGCTCAGTTTGGGTTTCGCCAGGGCCACTCAGCTCCTGACCTCATTACAGCCTTGATTCAAACATGGACAAAAGAGCTGAACTCAAGAGGTGAGGTGATAGCGACTGCCCTTGACATCAAGGCAGCATTTGACCGACTATGGCATCAAGGAGCCCCAGCAAAACTGAGGTCAATGGGAATCAGGGGGATAACCCTCCGCGGGCTGGAGTCATACCGAGCACAACGGAAGATGGTTGTGGTTGTGGGAGGTCAATCATCTGAGCTCCAGAACATCACTGCCCGTGTTCCTCAGGGTAGTGTCCTAGACCCAACCATCTTCAGCTGCATCATCAATGACCTAACTTCAATCATAAGGTCAGAAGTGGGGATGTTCGCTGATGATTGCACAATGATCAGCACCATTCGTGACTCTGCAGATACTGAAGCAGTCTGTGTAGAAATGCAGCAAGACCTGTACAGCATCTTCCAAACCCGCGACCTCTACCAACTCGAAGGACAAGGGCAGCAAATACATGGGAACACCACGACCTGTAAGTTCCCCTCCAAATGACACACCATCCTGACTTGGAACTATGTCGCTGTTCCTTCAATGTCGCTGGGTCAAAATCCAGGAACTCCCTTTGTAACAGCACGATGGGTGCTCCTACGCCAAATGGACTGCAGCGGTTCAAGAAGGCAGCTCACCACCACCTTCTCAAGGGCAGTTAGGGTTGGGCAATAAATGCTGGCATAACCAGTGACGCCCATATCCCATGAATGAATGAAAAAAAACGCAAACTGGGTGACCGCTTTGCGGAACACCTCCGCTCAGTCTGCAAGCTGGACCCTGAGCTACTTGTTGCTTGCCATTTCAACACTCCCCCATGCTGTCATGCTCATATCTCTGTCCTGGAACTGCTGTCGTGTTCCAGTGAACATCAACGCAAGCTCGAGGAACAGCACCTCATTTACCGATTAGGCACATTGCAGCCTGCCCGTCTTAACATTGAGTTCAATAATTTCAGAAGATGATGGGCTCCATTTTACTTTTATTTTCAGTTACTTTTTCTTTTTCCTTATTTAAATATTTTTTCGTGTTTATTTTATTTCATCCTCGTTTGTTCAGTTTGCTTCCCCACTGTTTTTTTCATGTTTGTACTTGCGGTTGTTTAATCTTCAGTCTGTCAACACCCGATCAGTACTCGTGCGTTATCTTTCAACACAACATTAACATATTGTTTGCCTTTGCTCAACGACCTTCTGGTCAGCTTTTCTGTGACCTTGTCCTATTTACACCTTCCCCTTTGTTATCTCTTGCCCCACCCCCGCTTTACTTGCTTATGACCATTTACATTTCTAACATTTGCTCGTTCTGAAGAAGGGTCACTGACCTGAAACGTTAACTCTGCTTATTTCTCCACAGATGCTGCCAGACCGGCAGAGTATTTCCAGCATTTCTTGCTGTTATTTCAGATTTCCAGCATCCGCAGTATTTTGCTTTTATTATTATGACCAGGAGATCTGTTTTATTGATTTGATATCTTTAACTCCAAGTCCTTGTCGGGAATATTACTGCAATTTTCAAATATCTGATTCCACTCACAGAGACTGGGGAATTAACCAGTGACACCGGTCAATTCCACAGACAGCTCATACTAAATATTAAACCCAGTATGTTCCATCTGTCGTTCCCTTTCTCCATGTCTGCACCGGATTTTCTTGCGGTTTCAGAAACCTGATGTCAGGACCACATAGAAGGACCTGAGCCTGCTCTTCCCAGCAATGAGATTGATGGAACAACATGCCCGGTACATAGCTTCCTAAATTTCTGCTCTGAGCTCGCTGTCCAATAAAGGGCACAGAGCATGTTCCCGCTGCTCTTAGGTCAGAAGGCAAGCAGCTCTGGTGCCTCCACAGCCCCACTTTGAGAAGTGGACGCTGCTGAGGCAGACAGTGGCCCGAAAGGGCTGAGAATCACTCTTCATCTCCACCTCCCTGTAATTCTCTCTTGCACTCTGTCTGTCTGACCGATCCACACACAATCTGTCTGTTTGTCTCTCCCAATCCCTGTCACGATCTGTCTGTCCCTATCTCTCAGTATCCTACTCCGCTCTCACTCTGTTGCTGTTTCTTTCCCTCTGCCTCTCATTTTTATTTGTTTCGAGATGCAGCACTGAGACAGGCCCTTTGGTGCACTGAGCCTGTGCAGACCAGCAACCACCCATTTATACTGACCCTGCAGTAATCTCACATTTCCTACCGACACGAGGAGCAATTTAAGTTGGCCAATTTTTAAATCAACCTGCAAGTCCTTCGCTGTGGGAGGAAACCGGAGCACCTGGCGAAAGCCCACGGGGTCACAGGCAGAACTTGCGAACAGAGAGTACCGAGAATCGAACGCGGGTTCATGGAGCTATGAGGCTGCAGTGCTAACCACTGCAGCACTGTGCCAGCACTCCGTTTCCCTTTATCTCTCACACTTCATGTCTGTCTCTCACTTTCTGCCACTCCCTTTCTCAGTCCCGCAATCCCATCTCTTTCTCTATCACTCCTTGCCTGTCTCTCACACTCAATCTCTCTACTCCATGTCTCCCCTTCTCACGCCTGGTCCCGCTCTGTCTCGTTCCCTCACTCCTGTCACTCTTTTTGTCATTCACTCTCTCTCTGTCTCACTCTCTCTCATATTCCACCACCTCTAACTCCCTGTTTACCTACATTTCTCTACACTCCCTCTCTCCCTGTCTCTCATTCAAAAACCCTGTCTCTGTCTCCCATTCCCAGTCACTATCTCACTCCATGTCCCCAACTACCTCAGTCCCTGTCTGTCTCACTCTCTAGCCTTGTCCCTGTTTTCTCTCTCTTTCTCTGTCTCTCATGCCTTGCCTGACACACACACACACACACACACACACACACACACACACACACACACACACACACACACACACACACACACACACACACACACACACACACACCCTGTCGCTCTCTCCAGCTCACAAACTGCGTGTCCGTATCTCTCATACTAAATCGCTGACTGTCTCTCATGCACCCTTCCTGTCTGCATCTCAAATACACTCCTTGTCTGCCTTACTTATGCAGACTTCCTCCCTTTCGGTCTCACAGGCAATCCCTGCATGTCCCACACTCCATGCCTGTCTCGCTCATGAACATGACCTGGCTGTTTTCTCAAACACACAGCGTGTCTGTCTCTCTCTCTCACTCACCCTTTCAGCCTCAGTCACACATATTCCTTGCCTACATCTCTCACACGCACTGTCTGTCTCTCACGCACGGCCTGACTGCCTCTATCACACACACACGCCCCCTCTGTCTCTCTCACATACAATGCATGTCTGCCTCTCTTTCAATTACTGCCTGTCTGCATCTGCCACACACACACCCTGTCTGTCTCTCACACACACTCTCTGTCTGTCTTTCTCACACATACTGCCTCACAGTCTCTCTCTCACACACAAAACCTGTCAGTCTCTCTCACACACACTGTACCTCACTCTCATACGCACAGTCCCTCTCTGTCTCTCCCACACTCTCACTATAAATCTCTCACGCACTCCCTGCTTGTTTTCCTCTCTCACACACTTCTTACCTGTCTCTCTCACACATTCCCTGTCTGTCTCTGTCTCTCAGACACACTCCCTGCCTTTCTCTCTCTCTCACACACAGACACGCTCTCTGTCTGTCTCCCTCACCTAGTCTCCCTGTCTGTCTCTCTCACACTACTCCCTGTCTGTCTCCCTCTCTCTCACACACACACCCTGTCTTTCTCCTTCAAACTCACTTCCTGTCTCTTTATTTCTCACGCACTCCCTGACTGTCTCACTCTCCTACACTCCCTGTCTATCTCTCTGACATACACACCTTGTCTTTCTCCCTCACACTCCATCTCTGTCTGTCTCTCTCACACACATTCCCGAACGGTCTCTCTCCCAAACTCTCTGTCTGTCTCTTTCGCACACGCTCCTTGTCTGTCTCTCTCTCACCCACTCCCTGCTTGATTCTCTCTCACACACACCCTGCATTTCTCTCTCGCACCGACAACGGGTCTGTCTCTATCTCACGCACACATCTCAACATTGAATGAATTTAAAAATTGGAGTAAAGGGATATTTCAGCACATTCTTCAACTGCACTCTGAACTGAGTCTGGGTCACGGCATAAATTGCAGTGTTTGTGCAGCAGCTCAGCAGCTGTAGCATAAAACCCAATTCCCGCAGAAACTCGGGTAGAAATACAGAGTGATAGCCCAAATACCACATCCGGCTCCATATCGAAAACACCATTAACACTGCCCATAACAGAATGAAATTTGCCGAGATAATTAACAGCAAAATGATGGATTTTCTTCGGCTATCCATCTCCGGGTCTTTGCATCTGTCCCCACTGCTATGATCCCGGAGTCTCCTGCGACCTCTGCTGCTCACTAAAATGTGTCTGACGGTGAGAGCATTGAGCAGTACAATCACCATAAATGGGACAAACGGTGTTAGAATGTAATGGAGGAACTCGATTGCTCCCCAGACAGGAGAATTTTGAGCATCCTCTGCTGCATCACAAAACCATGGGATGTTCCACAGCAAATACCGACCTGTGAACATAAAATACCAGAAGATGTTCTTTAAACAGCTCAGCACAATCACTGTTCCCAGAACCACAGCCGCCGTTTTCTCACTGCAATATTTACTTTTCAGCTTCTGGCAACAAATGGCCACAAATCGATCAAAGGTGAAAGTGACGGTGAACCAGACAGAACAGTCTGTGGCTGTGTAAAGCAGGATAGCGTGGACATTACACACGGGGATGGACAACAGGAAATGAAACTGTTCCGGATAAAGAATGGGAATGTGTCTCAATATCAGGTCCAGGATAATGACCAGGAGATCCGCCACTGCCATGGCTACCAGGTAGCGAGTGACACATTTGGAGAGCCCGCATTTTCCCCGAGATAAGATCCCAATCGTCAGCAAGTTAACTGTGAGGAAGGGGAATAAATAGAGAAATTATACATCAGTCTAGGAGCATAGTTGCCAGTTTGATTGAGGACTTATTGAGATTTACAAATATGTTCCTGTATCCAGTGATGTACTGAAATGATGGAAGCTGAAAGATCAAGGGAAGTGTTGTAATAGAAGGCAGGAGAGATTAAATGAAAAGAGGATGATACTGACATGTTAAAATCAATGTTAATCATAATCATCCCCCTCCCTCCTTTCCTTGTCTGGTTTAAAATCTGATCCATTGCTAAACTCTCCCAGTTCTGATGACGGGTCATTGACCTGAAACATTAAGTCTGCTTCTCTCTCCACAGGTGCTGCCAGACCTGATGAATGTTTCCAGCATTTTCTGTTTTTTATTTCAGATTTACAACGTCTGCTGCACGTCGCTCTTGAGCAGGAAATTAAATGTTGGACTGACTGAGAGATTCCCCCACCTGTGATAGGCAGCACGGAATTCAATTATTTCAAAGGAATAATTGGGAATGAGTCCACTGAAAAAGCAATGAAACAAATAATCTCAATCGTCACTAAGATAAAAGTAAACAAGGGAAATTATCAGGATATTTTACTCCAGGTTGGGGGTGAAAACAGCAGTTTCAAGGAGTTTAGGATGACAATTGCACATTTGTTGTTGCATTCAGTATGCATCGAATTATTTTCCCAGTGACAGGAATTTCTGCTGGAGACAGGGAGCTGAATTTAGTGGAGCCAGTGGGGTTCCTGACGGCGGGCCTGTCATAGAAATTCAGAGCCTACACACCGTGTGGCTCTTCAGCAATTAACTGCCTGGTGCCGTGGTCCACATCCCTTAAAGGATGGGAATCCCATCTGCCAAAGCTGCTGAACAATCATGGCCAGCTGCTCACTAGTATCGGCAACGCCACTGAGAGCAGTGGAACTGCCAGTATTACATCCTAGACCCATAGTGCCCCAGACCAATAGGTAAGTCTGGCGATGACACCACGCACAGTCAGCTGATCGGTGCCAGTTCCGGTACTACAACGGGTCTGGGACCAGGTCCATTCTTAGAGTCCCAGACCAGAAGTAAATCAAGTGTTGCAGCAGGGGATAGTCAGGTAGCAGGGACTACTGTTGGTACTATACCACACCTGGGATATTAGCAGCCTTGGAGTCCCAGACCCCAGGTGAGTTGGCTGGAATTGCCAGTGCCAGTATGGTAACCCCTGGAAAGTGGGTGATGGTGCTCGCTTAGTGCGGGGGTATTTCAGGGAGAATCACCTTTGCTGCCAAGGGTCCATCCATGGGCCACAGGTTACCGAAAGGGGAGGCTACAGTTCACAATGTCACAATTTGCAGAAGTCATGAAGCGTGGAAGTATAGTGATGAGCGAGCAAGATAGTAATAGAATTCATGAGTGCATAGACAGGGTGATGGACTGGACAGCAACAATAACCACAACTTGTATTTCTATAGCACCTTTAATGTTGTAAAATGTCCCAAGATGTTTCATAGGCGCATTATGTAACAAAATAAGATACCAAGCTCCATAAGGAGATTGTAGGTAAGATGACAAAAAGCTGGATCAAAGAAATATGCATCAAGGAGTGTTTTAAAGACATAAAGTGAGCAGGAGAGGCGCGGAGATGGTATTCTGGAGCTTAGGGTCCATACAACTGAAGGTGCTACCACCAATGGTGACGATATTAAAATCAGGAATGCACAAGAGGCCAATATAAGATGAACATAGATATGTTAGTGTGTGGTGGGACAGGAGGCGATCACAGCGATATGGGGCTGGATATGTGTAGCAGGCGTGGCTCCTAGCGCCGGGCCAGAAAGGCGGGGTTAACAACACCTCGACCTCTTCGTGCCACCCACCCCCACCTCGCCCCAAAGCGACCCTGCGTTGTTTTTTGTCTAAATGTCTTATGCTAGGATCCAAGTCCCTTTAAAAATGAGGATCCTACCTCCAACAGCTGCTGGCCATTCAGAGAACTGGCAGCTCAGCAGTATCGGCACAAGCACCAGGAGAGGTGGTCACTTTCAGTACTGCAGAGGTCTTGGACACAAGTTCAGTGCTGGAACGTGGACCCAAGGTGAGTGAGGTGGGTTCACCATGGCCAGTCTGGAAGTCTCTGGTGTGGGGGATTGAAGGGGTGGCCATAAAGCCCAGGGGTAGGGGTGTCCTGGGATGTTCTTCTGTGGTCCATAGATTACCCATAGAGGAGGGAGATTCCACCAAGCCAGTAGGAAGGGTCCCGCGTTTTGCAAGGTGCACTCCCCACTTCACAGAGGTACGCACAAACACCCCTCCACCCCCCCCCCCCACATGGCTCGTGAGGTCCCAGAGGTAGCAGGAATTGCCCCTTAGGTGACCACGGAAGGCCCGCAAATGGCCTTTGGGTGGGAAAGTCACCGTCAGCCTATCCCTCTCCCCGGCAAGATCACCTGGCGATGGGGTGACGACAGGTTCTCTGCCCCTACCACCCATCGCGATTCTCTAGTCGACCGCCTCCGACCTCAACTCAACGGGGCCCAAACAATCCAGCCCAGAGAGCGATGAGACAATATCCATTGACAGGCCTGTCAGGCTGTCTGTTGTCACCATCAAGGAATATGGAGGATTCCAATTCCAATGTCGCAGAGGATATGGCTCATGAAGTCTATTCTTTCTGCTGTGGAATTGGTCACTAACTCGAACCCAGCCATGATACAGCGTCTGGTAACCATTGTCTCAAAGAACAAAGAACAAAGATAATTACAGCACAGGAACAGGCCCTTCGGCCCTCCAAGCCTGCGCCGATCCAGATCCTCTCTCTAAACATGTCGCCTATTTTCTAAGGTTCTGTATCTCTTTTCTTCCTGCCCATTCATGTATCTGTCTAGATACATCTTAAAAGACTCCATCGTGCCCGCATCTACCACCTCCGCTGGCAATGCGTTCCAGGTGCCCACCACCCTCTGCGTAAAGAACTTTCCACGCATATCCCCCCTAAACTTTTCCCCTTTCACTTTGAACTCGTGTCCTCTAGTAATTGAAACACCCACTCTGGGAAAAAGCCTCTTGCTATCCACCCTGTCTATACCTCTCATGATTTTGTACACCTCAATCAGGTCCCCCCTCAACCTCCGTCTTTCTAATGAAAATAATCCTAATCTGCTCAACCTCTCTTCATAGCTAGCGCCCTCCATACCAGGCAACATCCTGGTGAACCTCCTCTGCACCCTCTCCAAAGCATCCACATCCTTTTGATAATGTGGCGACCAGAACTGTACGCAGTATTCCAAATGTGGCCGAACCAAAGTCCTATACAACTGTAACATGACCTGCCAACTCTTGTACTCAATGCCCCGTCCGATGAAGGAAAGCATGCCGTATGCCTTCTTGACCACTCTATTTACCTGCGTTGCCACCTTCAGGGAACAGTGGACCTGAACACCCAAATCTCTCTGGACATCAATTTTCCCCAGGACTTTTCCATTTACTGTATAGTTCACTCTTGAATTGGATCTTCCAAAATGCATCACCTCGCATTTGCCCTGATTGAACTCCATCTGCCATTTCTCTGCCCAACTCTCCAATCTATCTATATTCTGCTGTATTCTCTGACAGTCCCCTTCACTATCTGCTACTCCACCAATCTTAGTGTCGTCTGCAAATTTGCTAATCAGTCCACCTATACTTTCCTCCAAATCATTAATGTATATCACAAACAACAGTGGTCCCAGCACGGATCCCTGTGGAACACCACTGGTCACACGTCTCCATTTTGAGAAACTCCCTTCTACTGCTACTCTCTGTCTCCTGTTGCCCAGCCAGTTCTTTATCCATCTAGCTAGTACACCTTGGACCCCAAGCGCCTTCACTTTCTCCATCAGCCTGCCATGGGGAACCTTATCAAACGCCTTACTGAAGTCCATGTATATGACATCGACAGCCCTTCCCTCATCAATCAACTTTGTCACTTCCTCAAAGAATTCTATTAAGTTGGTAAGACATGACCTTCCCTGCACAAAACCATGTTGCCTATCACTGATGAGCCCATTTTCTTCCAAATGGGAATAGATCCTATCCCTCAGTATCTTCTCCAGCAGCTTCCCTACCACTGACGTCAGGCTCACCGGTCTATAATTACCTGGATTATCCCTGCTACCCTTCTTAAACAAGGGGACAACATTAGCAATTCTCCAGTCCTCCGGGACCTCACCCGTGTTTAAGGATGCTGCAAAGATATCTGTTAAGGCCCCAGCTATTTCCTCTCTCGCTTCCCTCAGTAACCTGGGATAGATCCCATCCGGACCTGGGGACTTGTCCACCTTAATGCCCTTTAGAATACCCAACACTTCCTCCCTCCTTATGCCGACTTGACCTAGAGTAATCAAACATCTGTTCCTAACCTCAACATCCGTCATGTCCCTCACCTCGGTGAATACCGATGCAAAGTACTCGTTTAGAATCTCACCCATTTTCTCTGAGTCCAAGCATAACATTCCTCCTTTGTCCTTTAGTGGGCCAATCCTTTCTCTAGTTACCCTCTTTCTCCTTATATATGAATAAAAGGCTTTGGGATTTTCCTTGACCCTATTTGCTAAAGATATTTCATGACCCCTTTTAGCCCTCTTAATTCCTCGTTTCAGATTGGTCCTACATTCCCGATATTCTTTCAAAGCTTCGTCTTTCATCAGCCGCCTAGACCTTTTGTATGCTTCCTTTTTCCTCTTAGCTAGTCTCACAATTTCACCTGTCATCCATGGTTCCCTAATCTTGCCATTTCTATCCCTCATTTTCACAGGAACATGTCTCTCCTGCACGCTAATCAACCTCTCTTTAAAAGCCTCCCACATATCACATGTGGATTTACCTTCAAACAGCTGCTCCCAATCTACATTTCCCAGCTCCTGCCGAATTTTGGTGTAGTTGGCCTTCCCCCAATTTAGCACTCTCCCTTTTGGACCACTCTCGTCTTTGTCCATGAGTATTTTAAAGCTTACGGAATTGTGATCACTATTCCCAAAGTAGTCCCCTACTGAAACTTCAACAACCTGGCCGGGCTCATTCCCCAACACCAGGTCCAGTATGGCCCCTTCCCGAGTTGGACTATTTACATACTGCTCTAGAAAACCCTCCTGGATGCTCCTTACAAATTCTGCTCCATCTGGACCTCTAACACTAAGCGAATCCCAGTCAATGTTGGGAAAATTAAAATCTCCTATCACCACCACCCTGTTGCTCCTACATCTTTCCATAATCTGTTTACATATTTGTACCTCTATCTCACGCTCGCTGTTGGGAGGCCTGTAGTACAGCCCCGACATTGTTACCGCACCCTTCCTATTTCTGAGTTCAGTCCATATTGCCTCACTGCTCGAGTCCTCCATAGTGCCCTCCTTCAGCACAGCTGTGATATCCTCTTTGACCAGTAATGCAACTCCTCCACCCCTTTTACCTCCCTCTCTATCCCGCCTGAAGCATCGATATCCTGGGATATTTAGTTGCCAATCATGCCCTTCCCTCAACCAAGTCTCAGTAATAGCAATAACATCATACTCCCAGGTACTAATCCAAGCACTAAGTTCATCTGCCTTACCTACTACACTTCTTGCATTAAAAAAAATGCACCTCAGACCACCAGTCCCTTTATATTCATCATCTGCTCCCTGCCTGCTCTTCCCCTTAGTCACACTGACTTCATTATCTAGTTCCTTACAGGCTTTTGTTACTACCTCCTTACTGTCAACTGACCTCAATTGGTTCCCATCCCCCTGCCACATTAGTTTAAACCCTCCCCAACAGCGTTAGCAAAAGCACCTCCAAGGACATTGGTTCCAGTCCGGCCCAGGTGTAGACCATCCAATTTGTAATAGTCCCACCTCCCCCAGAACCGGTCCCAATGTCCCAAAAATCTGAACCCCTCCTTCCTGCACCATCTCTCAAGCCACGCATTCATCCTGACTATTCTTTCATTTTTACTCTGACTATCACGTGGCACTGGTAGTAATCCTGAGATTACTACCTTTGAGGTCCTACTTTTTAACTTGGCTCCTAACTCCCTAAACTCTGCATGTAGGACCTCATCCCGTTTTTTACCTATATCATTAGTGCCTATGTGCACAATGACAACTGGCTGTTCACCCTCCCCCTTTAGAATGTTCTGCAGCCGATCTGAGACGTCCCTGACCCGTGCACCTGGGAGGCAACATACCATTCGGGAGCCTCGTTTTCGACCACAGAACCGCCTATCTACTCCCCTTACAATCGAATCCCCTACGACTATAGCCCTTCCACTCTTTTTCCCGCCCTTCGGAACAGCAGAGCCAGCCACGGTGCCATGGACCTGGCTACTGCTGCCTTCCCCTGGTGAGCCATCTCCCTCAACAGTATCCAAAACGGTATACTTGTTTTGGAGGGAGATGACCGCAGGGGACTCCTGCGCTGCCTTCCTGCTCTTTCTCTGCCTTTTGGTCACCCATTCCCTTTCTCCCTCAGCAATCCTAATCTGCGGTGTGACCAATTCACTAAACGTGCTATCCACGACCTCCTCAGCATCGCGCATGCTCCATAGTGAGTCCATCCGCAGCTCGAGAGCCGTCATGCGGTCCAACAAGAGCTGCAGCTGGACACACTTCCTGCACGTGAAGGAGCCAGGGTCATCAGCCATGTCCCTGAGCTCCCACATTGAGCAAGAGGAGCATGATACGGGTCTGAGATCTCCTGCCATTTTCCACTCAGTTTCCACTGCAGCACAGGCGGCAGACACCCAACGTTTCAGTGCTGCAGTGGAAGCTCAGACTGAGGTCATGAGAACCATGCTTGCTGCCATGCAGGATCAGACTGCTGCCATCATGGCTGTGGATCTCAGTGCTCAAAGGTTTTTGCAGGCTCTCACAGCAGTCGAGCAATCTGTTATCCAGTAGATTACTAGGATTGCTGATGTGTTGCCCCATGTTACTGGCAGTGGCTTCGTGGAGCTTAAACCTGCTGTCCTCTCTGAGGATGTCAGTATTTGTTCTCCCTTCACCGCAACTCCATCATTGTCCTTGCTGCTTCCCATCAGCCAGCCCAGGCTTCTGCTTCACATGCCGAGGTGTTGCAGTCTGAATTCGAGCCCTCAAGGCCCACAGCTGCTCGAGAGCGTCCTGCAAGTCCATCTGCAGTCTACCCCAGTGAAAGTCGTCAGTCTTCCACCAGCCATGCTGCAGCCACTGGGGAAGCACTGTGTATCAGCACTAGGCAAGTCGCGGGAACCCGCAAAATAGGCACCAAGCGAATACACAAGAGTCAATAGATCAGTTTTGTTTGTATAATTGAAAATGTTGTTTGATAACTATGTAAATGTAAAGGGTTTTGCTGGTGGTTTATTATTGCACTATTATGACCAAGGCGACGCTGTGATGGTGCATCTCAGATGGGTGTAATGGTGGTGAATGGGGGAGCCATGGTGAGAAAGGACATAAGGAGGTTGCAGACTGATAGAGATAGGTTGAGTGAGTGGGCAGCAATCTGGAAGATGGATTATAATGTGGGAAAATGCGAAGTTGTTCACTTTGGCAGGAAGAATAAAAAAAACAGAGTATTTCTCAAAGGGGGAGTGTTGGAGAATTCCGAGGTGTAGAGGGATCTAGGTGTTCTACTGCACGAGTCACAAAAGGTTGGTATGCAGTTTTAGCAGTTAATAAGAAGGCAAATAGAATGAGACGCTTTATTACAAGAGGAAATAAAAGTAGAAATGTTATGCTTCCGTTATGCAGGGCATTGGTGAGACCACAGTTAGAATACTGCGTACAGTTTTTGTCTCCTTGTTTAAGGAAGGATGTTAATTTCAGTAAGGCGTTTGAGAAGGTTCCCCACGGTAGGCTATTGCAGAAAATACGAAAGTATGGGGTTGAAGGTGATTTAGAGCTTTGGATCAGAAATTGGCTCGCTGAAAGAAGACAGAGGGTGGTGGTTGATGGCAAATGTTCATCCTGGAGTTCAGTTACTAGTGGTGTACCGCAAGGATCTGTTTTGGGGCCACTGCTGTTTGTCATTTTTATAAATGACCTGGAAGAGGGTGTAGAAGGGTGGGTTATTGAATTTGCGGATGACACGAAGGTCTGTGGTGTTGTGGATAGTGCCGAAGGATGTTGTAGGTTACCGAGGGACAGAAATAGGCTGCAGAGCTGGGCTGAGAGATGGCAAATGGAGTTCAATGCGGAAAAGTGTGAGGTGATTCACTTTTGAAGGAGAAACAGGAATGCAGAGTACTGGGCCAATGGGAAGATTCTTGGTAGTGTAGATGAACAGAGAGATCTTGGTGTCCAGGTGCATAAATCCCTGAAAGTTGCTACCCAGGTTAATAGAGCTGTTAAGAAGGCATATGGTGTGTTAGCTTTTATTAGTAGGGGGGTCGAGTTTCGGAGCCACGAGGTCATGCTGCAGCTGTACAAAACTCTGGTGAGACCGCACCTGGAGTATTGCGTGCAGTTCTGGTCACTGCATTATAGGGAGGATGTGGAAGCTTTGTAAAGGGTGCAGAGGAGATTTACTAGACTGTTGCCTGGTATGGAGGGAAGGTCTTATGAGGAAAGGCTGAGGGACTTGAAGTTCTTTTCGTTGGAGAGAAGGAGGAGGAGAGGTGACTTAATAGAGACATATAAGATAATCAGAGGGTTAGATAGGGTGGATAGTGAGAGTCATTTTCCTCGGATGGTGATAGCAAACACGAGGGGACATAGCTTTAAGTTGAGGGGTGATAGATATAGGACAGATGTCAGAGGTAGTGTCTTTACTCAGAGAGTAGTAGGGGCGTGGAAGGCCCTGCCTGCAACAGTAGTAGACTCGCCAACTTTAAGGGCATTTAAGTGGTCATTGGATAGACATATGGATGAAAATGGAATAGTGTAGGTCAGATGGTTTCACAGGTCGGCGCAACATCGAGGGCCGAAGGGCCTGTACTGCTTTGGAATGTTCTAATTCTAAAAAAAAATGCATTGGAGGCTGTTCAAAGGATATTTACTAGATTGATACCTGGAATGAGTGGGTTGTATTATGTGGAAATGTTGGACAAGTCGGGCATGTTTTCATTGGAACTTAGAAGAGTGAGGGGAGACTTGACTGAAGTATATAAGATCCTGAACAGTCTTGACAGGGTGAATGTGGAGGGGATGTTTCCTCTTGCGGGTGAGTCCAGAACTAGCGTGCACTGATGAAAATTAAGTGTCGCCCATTTAGGACAGAGACGAGGAGAATGTTTTTCTCTCAGAGGGTCATGTGACTTTGGAATGTTCTGCCTCAGAAGGTGGTGGGGGTGGGGTAATTGAATACGTTTAAGGCTGAGTAAGATAGATCCTTGTTTGGAAAGGCAACGAAAGATTATCGGGGATAAATGGGAATGTGGAATTTCAGACAGAAAACAGATCAGCGATGATAGCATTAAATTGCGGAGCAAGCTATATGGGCTGAATAGCCGACTTCTGCTCCTAATTTGTATGGTTATATGGTTACATGATCCTATTGGAACCAGAATCTTATCAGGAATTCTATGACGGACATTTCGGGTGGAAGGTCTCCAGAAAATATCCTCTCTGCCTCCTCTTCCTGAGGTGTCCTCTGAATTCCTGGATGCAATACTTGTATTCTCATGATGGCAACAATATGAATGGTGCAGCAGAACACCATGAACTTGGGCACCTGCTTCAATGTCTACTGGAGGGCTCCACCTGAACGGTTCAGTCATTGGAAGCCGATGGTCTTCTGCATGATGTTCTTAGTGACTGCATTGCTCTCGTTATATACTTGATGTCCTTGCATTTTGAGTGATGGTGTGGGGGCAATGGTGGGTGGGTGGAAAATGAACCGCGTATAGAGGGATATGTCTCCGAGGAGACAATTTCTCTTTTTACATGGAGAGCTGAAGACGCGGGGAAGGGCTGACTACTTCATAATGAAGGTATTGTGGCTTCTTCCAGGCTAGTGGATATTTACAAACATGATGTACTGGGCATGTTCACACACCAACTGCACATTCATGCACTGAGTATATCAGTTTCTGTACCTCTCCCCGTTGACTTGGAGGCCCCACAGAGCCACATACCCCAGCGGAAATCCGGCCATCCTGTTAAAACTACAGGTCTTCTCATCCTGCTTCTCCCAACTGAGGAGAAAAACCATATGGGATGCCTCCATCACCTTCCGGGTACATCGAGTGATGACATATTAGGAGATGTTGAATATGTCGCCTGCTCCTCCCTGGAAAGATCCAGATTCACAGAAGTTCAATGAAAATGTGAACGTAATGGTCACTGGCAGTTCTGTCCTCACCCTGGTGTGAGGCTTCAGGTCGTAATGTAGCAGGTGGCACAGCTCTGTAACCACCTCCTTATTGAATCAGAGTCACCTCACACACTGCTCCTGGGTTATGTGTATGTAGGAAAAGTACTCTCGGGAAACCCGGCTGGGTAGGGCAGAGCACCGCCCCCCCCCCCACCCTCCGCATACTTTGCGCAGCCCCTCACTGCAGCCTGTGCTCCATTTGTTTGTCATGTTGCAGACAGAGATACACTGTAACTATAGCCTGTTGAGCTGAGAGTGACTAACACAGATGGTCAGTGCAGACCAAGTTAGAAAGCTGCCAGAACGCCTGATTGATGCCAAATTCAGACCATGTTCCCGCTGCCAGTCCATGCAGGTTACTCAGGGACTAGCACCCTCTCCATCATGGGTAGCGTGCAGGCCACAACAGAAATGATCACCAGCGTGGATTCCACAGCACCGATCCCAGTGACTCTACTGAGGCCAAAATCATGGCCAGAGAGAGATCCACAGAGAAAGAAATTCACCATAAAAAGGGAATGATAAATAATCAAACTACAAGAAGTGCCTGGAATATGGTAAATGTGCAGGGGAATGGGCCTAATCGGAGGGTGGAGGCCATTGAGAGATTTTAACCCAAGAATGAGTATATTAAGATTGTAACATTGCCGGACCTGGAGCGAGGATAGGTGAGTGAGCATAGGGGTTATGGATGAACTGTACTTGGTGTGAATTAGGCAGCATTGTCCTGGATGATCTGAAATTTAAGGAGGCTTTTAATTGTGATGGTGGCCAGAAAAACTGTGGAATATTCGACTGGATTCGACAAAGGCAAGTATGAGGGTTTATGCAGCAGATGAGCTGACGGAGAGGTGGAGACGTGCAATATTATGAAGGTGACAGTCGGCAATTTTGCTGATACAGAGGCAAAGAGATTCGAACTTCGTTTAGGATCAAAGGGTCACCGAGTTTGTGAGCAGTCGTGTTCATTCTCAGACATTGGCCAGGGCGCGAGATGGAGTGGGTGGATCGGGAACAGAATTTCTGATGGAAATCAATGACAATAGATTTAGTCTTCCCAAAATGCAAGTGCCAAGAAAATAATACAGTTAAATCAAATATCACGATCTAATAGCTGGACACAGAGAGTTACCAGGAACAATTATATCAACAAGCAAGACAGAGTAAATGACAATAACAGTACTGAAGTTAAGCTTAATTTATAGAATCAATAACTTGTGAGAGGCACTTACCAGCGACACCAACAATAGCAAGGATGGGATAATACATCGTTTGCATCGTTAAAAGGGCGAAATAGATTCGGCGATCCAATGTTAGCCAATCATAAAATGCAGAAAGAAAGTCAAAGGCAGGGGAGAAACTCCTGACCATTGTTGCAACATTCCAATCTCTTGTTCTCAGATTCTCACCCATTTTTCTAACACTCCAATCTATTATTCTCATATCCTGATCTATCCTCTCCCTGTCTCCAGGGCCGCTGATCCCTGTTACTGCCAGGTGTGATGCCTCCGCTGACTCTATGGGATAGCACACTGTAAAGAGTACCTTATTAATAGAAAAGGGAAACCCTCCAGTGGCAAAATTAGGGTCCATGGAGACTGATGTTAATTATAGACTGAAAAAACAGGTTCAGTTAATTCCTTTCAATTCAACACTTTTTGTACAACTATAAAGTAGACCATTTACCCAGTCTTGAGGAGATGTTTGAGCGTTGCTGAGGGAAGGAAATGTGGAAAAAGCAAAAGCATTGGCCAGAATCCTTCGATCCTCTTTGAATATGGGAGTTGTGCCAGTGGACTGGAGGGTTGTAAATGTAAAACTGTAGAATAAAAAGGAGGGGGATAAACCCTGTAAATACAGGCCAGCCTGCAGAATGTCAATGATGGGGGAAATTTCAGAGACCATATTCCAGGAAGAAATATTGGCTGGTTGGGAAATCATGGAATAATAAATGCTTGCGTTTTTTGATGGGGTAACAGAAAGGTTTGATGAGGGTTATGTGGAAACATGGATTTCCAAACAACATTTGATAATGAGCTATAGAACAGGCTTTTTGGTGGGGTTAGAACACATTTGTAAAAATTGCAGTAGCGGAATGGATATGAAATTGGATGAGTGACAGGAAACGTAAAGCAGTGCTGACTGTAGTAAAGTATACAGTGGAGATCTTCAGGAGTTAGTGGTAGCAGCCCTTCTTTTATATATACATATATGTATATATATAAAATAGATGGACTTAATGCAGAGAAATGTGAAGTGGTTTATTTTGGTAGGAAGAACAAGAACATGTAATATAAAATGAAAGGTGCAATTCTAAAGGGGCTGCAGGAGCAGAGGGACCTGGGGTTATATGTGCACAAGTCAGTGACGTTCAAAGGGCAGCTTGAGAAAATGTTTAATGAAGCCAACGGTCTCCCGAGCTTTATAAGTTGGGGCATAAAGTAGAAAAGCAAGGAAGTTATGATAAACCTGCATGAGAAACTGGTTCCCCTCAATTGAAGTATTGTGCCCAGTTCTGGGCAACGCACTTTAGGAAGCATTTGAAGGCATTAGAGCGGGTGCAGAGAAGATTCAATAAAATAGTTCCAGGAAGGAGGGAATGCCGTTATGTGAATTGTTTGGAAAAGTTGGTTCTGCTCTCCTTAGATAAGTGAAATTTGAGAGATGATTTTATAGCGGTGTTCAAAATTAAGAGTTGTCTGAGTATAGCAGATATGGAGAGACTGTACTTATTCTTGGAAGGATGGAGAACGAGAGGGCACCGTTTTGAGGCGATTGACAAAAGAAATGACAGCAACATGAGGGCAAACCTTTACATAGCGAGTCATTAGGTTCTGTAATAAACTGTCTGAGATGTTGGTGCAGGCTGATTCAATCTTGGCTTTCAAAAAAGAATAGGGCAATTATGCAGAAAAATAAACATGGCTACAGAGAAAAGCCAGAGGAGTGGGACTAGGTGAGTGGTACTTGCAAAGAGCTGGCACGGAAAAGATGGTGTAAATGCCTGCCCCTCTGCTGGACCTGTTCTATGATTCTATGATAAACAGATTCATCGAGTTCTTTGATGAAGTAACAGGTAGGGTTGAGGAAGGACGTACAGTTGATGTCATGTAGATGGACTTTATAAAGGTTTTTGATCAACTAACATTTACGAAACGTGTCTGGTAAACTGAAACCGGTGGAGTAAAGGGCCAATGACAGTTTGGATATGATGTTTGCTGAGGAAGAGAGTGCAAAGAGATGTGGGGGGCAATTGTTCTTCAGATTGAAAGTATGAAGTCGTCTTCCACAGGCTTCTGTATTAGGACCACTGATCTTTTTAAATACAGTTTTATTTTATTAGTTCATGGGATGTGGGCATCGCTGGTTTGACAGCTTTTGTTGCCCATCCCTAATTGCCTTCGAGACGGTGATGGTGAGCCGCATTCTTGAACTGCTGCAGTCCATGTGGTGTAGGTGCACCCTCAGTGCTGTTAGGAAAGTAGTTCCTGGATTTTGACCCAGCGACAGTGAAGGAACGGCGATAAAATTCCAAGCCAGGATGTTGTGTGACTTGAAGGGAAGCTTGCAAGTTGTAATGTTCACATGCATCTGCTGCCCTTGTCCTTCCATGTGACTGTTGAAGAAAATCCAGATTGTGCCCAATTGTTGAACAAATTCTCCGGACTCAGACGTTGAGAACAAACTTTTTATTACATGATATCATGGGGGAGCACACCTTACCTAAATGCAGTCCAGTGCTGCTCCCGCCAGCTACATATCGCCGTGGATTTATATAGTATAAAAGAAGCAGAGCTAGCAGTTTCACATTTAAGCATCAAACACAGGACAACCACAAGACCACCTGCAGCTCTGTGCCCTTTGCAATGTCCGAGGTCAGTAGAGCGTTAGTTCGAGCATAACAAGCTATTGTTCCCTATTTAACATACACTCCAGGTACTATATTTGGCCGTTACTTCTGGCTAGGTTGGACAAACATGATAAAAGCGGAAGAGTCAGTAACGAACACTCTGCTTTAACTTCCCCAAAATCCATCATGAGCTCTGTCCCTTCCTAAGCCAGATGATTGTGGTCAGTTGCTCTGTCTACATTTCCTGATCATTGGTTAGGTTAGCTACAAGCTGCGTCCTGTTTCTCTAGTTTTACAAAGTTAAGAAATAATTAGCAAAGCTCAGAAAATTCTCCAACAATCCCTCCTTTTATCATACCATGATAACACAATTTCATCGTATGTGGAGGGGAGAGGTATTTAAAGTAGTAATTGAAGCATAGTTTATTTCCTGCCATTGCGCTGTACCAGCCGCAAGGCCAAGCGAGCAATACATGATTGATTAATCTCATCTTAAATGTCCCCATAAAATTCTGTTCTTAAAATTCTAAAATTCCGTTCTCACAGTCCCCTCTTGACTCTTCAACAACCCTTTTAAGAATCCTTCCCTTGATCCCACCTAGGTGCCTTTAATGGTCTCTATTTGTCTCGAAACAGCCTTCAACACCCGCAGGGGTCGCACTCAATACATCGCCTGCTTATATCACAAGGGGGCAGCGGGAATTTTGTAAAGGCATATGTTTTGCAGGGGCTTCAAATACTTGCTTACAACATAAAAGGTGGTACACTTGTACAATTAAAAATTCATTTAAACATCACTGTTACATAATCGATTGTATAAACATAATACAATTTCATAAAGTACATTGATCATTTATTTGCTCACTTCAAGTATATATGAAAAGGTTATACAATTACCCTTTTTATGGCATAACTAATTGTCCCTCCTTTTACAGAGCAAGTTCGAACACTAATTGCTTTTCGGGTAGCTGTCCAACCTGTATTCATACATCCTCTTGCATTGCCTAATTAATTTCTTAAGTTGCCAAATTAAGTACGTCAAATCTAACACCATGATACCCAAAAGCGCTATCAGGACATGGGAGATAATTCTAAACCAGGGGTGTATCTGCACGTCTGACCCCCAGTTCCATAAGTCCTCCTTCCAGGTAGAATCATTTATCTTGTCAATCTCATCTTGTCGCATCTTCGACTGTTGATCCAGCTTGCAATGGATTCCAGCTGCTGTCTCTCTTTACCCAAGCGTGTGAGCAATGGCTGAATAGTATATTCATATTCTCTGAGTTAATTTGTCAATTCCTCCTTGATACGTTCTGTCACAGTTATCGTTTCTGTCTTTTGCTCATGTATCTGTACCAACTCCATCTTCCCTACTCGGGTTGGTAATTGTGGGTTGAACCAAAACATACTGTTGTTCACCGGACAAGTCCGTTTATGTCCATACTGGTACTCCTTCGCTGTGGTGGTTAAGCAATATCTCCCCTTTCCCATATAGGCCACATGGGTTCGTCCTGACAATGCTTTCCTAGTCTTCATGGTGCAATTTACAGTGGTATTAAATCCACATTTTGATTCTGCCGTTTTATATATAGGACGAGGACACATGATCACCTGGTTTTCCAGACTACACTCAGACAATGGACAATATTGTTCCAATTACCTCTTTTCCAATTTCCACAACATATGGTAAAATATCATTGTATTTTATGTAATCTTTTCCCCTTATCACTCCTATATTTTCTACTTCATGTAATTGTATCCCTAACTTATCTCTCAGAATTACAGGTATTCCCAACACTACTCCAATACTCATAGATCCTGCATTTACACATTCCTGACCTTTCCATACCTTAAGTTTTCTGAGTTGGCACCTGATAATTTTATCATTTGTGTCAATAGCTAAGTCCTCCAACTGGGTGTAATTGATCCAAACTGGTACCTGTCCTGCATCAATTTGCCTCCAATTTTCCTTCGTTTGCTCTAACATCCAAGGACCGTATGTACTACAAACACTTTCATTATTTGAAATGTCGTGGACCTCCTTTACCTTTTCTATGATATCATTAATAGTATGAGCATGACCTTCCCGTACTCTCACCAGTCCTGTCACCGTTTTTGACAGATCCTGTCCGACTTTAGCTACACCACTTCTGTGCCTTTTGTTCCTTTTTTTTAATATCCTTTACTAGCTGACTGAGAGTTCTAACCTTCTGGTCCACATTTTCCAAATCTATAGTATTGACAATTGAAGTTCCTGTATTAAGGACTGTGGCTGCGTCATTCACCAAACTGCGTTTATGGCTCTTTCCCTTTATTATTTTCTCATTACCAAATTCCTGTCTCAACAATTGTTACAGTAATACCTTGTACAACTCTCGGGTCTTATCAGGGCACCAGTCAGGTAGCTGGATATCTGAGAAAATCAATATTACCGGTAGCAACTCAAGCTTTACATTATCAAATACAATTTTATTTGGTTCTATTCTCACAAGTCTATTTTCTAGTCCTGTAGTCAAGACCGGGCAAGGGAGACCAGTCACTTTTGGCTGTTGGGTCGTAACCTTACTCGTCGGTAATTCGGATGTGGGGTTAACAGTGGGGGTTGTTGCTTCTTGTCTGTTTAATCTCATAACCAGAAATAGGAACAGTCCTTTTTATTTAGAGCTTTAATATCTTGCGCTAGGGGAGTTCGAGGATTGTCTCCACTCACTTTTGCTCTGTCTCATGCTTTCCCTGTGTTATTATTATTCCCAAATAAGAAAACCTTTCCTTCATTATCGGTGCCATTTTCAGCCTAACTTTCACTCTAACCTTCTTGAAGGAAGGTGGAATATCGATGGATTATTATAAAATCCCTGGGAGAGACACGTCCAGAAGTACTGTTGTCCCTTGAACGTAAATGCAAATTTATTTTGACACTCTTGTGCCAACTGTATGGACCGGAACCCATTGCTAAAGTCCAACACAGTAAACCACTGATTTGTTATTTTCCATAACTTTGATTGTCCTCTTAAATATCAGATAAAATTCCCTTTTAGTGCTTTAAATCACCAGTCATATCAGTTAAATTTTGTTTATTGATTCCAATTTCTTATGTCCAGACTTGGTTGTACTTTTTGTACGTTAAGGACAGAAGTGTTTGCAACTATCTTTCCTTCTCAAGCATTTTGTCTCCTTGATAAAGATGCTATGATATTTGATGTCTGCAATTCAGTTTTATATTCTCTAAGCTGCTGGATCTCTTGTTGTGGCATCAGTTCTCATGTGGCCTTGGAACCTACCGTCACCTGCTTAAAAAGAATCCATTGTGGCTCTGCCCCTGAGCCCAATGGTTTAATTTGTCCAATTCTATCTGTCAACTTAGAAATGTAAAATTTGGCAATGTCCATTATGTATAAATTTGACTCTCAGCTATGCAAAAAGCTGCAGCGGGTTAAGTTCTTTGTTTGTCTCCAAGGGGGCGGAGCAAAACATTCTCAGCTACGTCACTTTACGAAACCTTTCTTTTCTGATCGAAAATAACTACCTATTTTGAGCCTTTTCAATCCTTTTGGTATCCTTAGGGTTTAAAAACAACAAAATCATGTGTAACATTTTTCAAGTTCAAAGGAAATCATCTCCCTCAGGAAAGACAGCATTTTAGATTAAACTCCAATTGTTTCCAAACTTTTTGTATCTCTTGTAAGAGGTTCCTAATCCAAGGAATTTTACGACAAAGATGATTCCAATTCCAATTCATTGTAATAATATTTAAAAATCAAAACTGCCGATGTTATATGAGTGAGTCCCCTGTTCGGAACTTAAGACTCCTCCAATACTCAACATGCGAAACTTGAAAGTTCATTGTGGTTGCAAATGACATTTCCAGTTCTTCAACTTAAACAGGTCAATTAACCTTAACAGTATTAATTCAATTCAGACTTATTAACTTATAATACTTATTAACTACACACAGAACAGAAAAGCACGTGCTTATTTTAAAAGATAGGTAAATTACATCATTTTCTTGCTCTTTCTACAGGCGCCTTTTCAAATGACTGTAATAAAATCAAAAACTAAAGAAAAAGTTATTTAACATTCTTACAAGAAAAGACTTAACACTAGGTCCTGACACAAACTTTAATCTTTTTAGACAGACAGAATCTTTCCTATACCTCCTTTTCTATCCTTTCTTTCCCTTAAAACAAGATAACAGTCAGTAAAACATGTCTTCAAATTTAGACTGTAAAATAATACAATAGCAGAGTTTCCAATTAAAACAATGTTCCAAACCCCAAATTAAATTTCTGCCAGACATCTTCAGACCTTCAAGACTGAAGCTTATCCCTCAGAAAATTGTTCATTGCCATTTCACAGTTGCAAAACCAACTAAAAATAAAACTTTAACTTAAAATATAATTCAATTTTATATCCCATTCCTGGGTGCACAATCTTAAATCGAAATGAACACACTGAACAATCACTTTTCACACTCATTCAATTCCAAACAACTTAATAGACTCATGTTTTTAACATTAAAGCCAGCCAACAAAGAGTTAACGACAGTCAGTTCGACAGAATACAAGCTATTCTTCCCAGATATTCAATTCATTCGCGGAAGCTTCCGACATTCTCAAAGTTGAATCAAAGACACCGTAACTTGGTTTTACTTTAAAGCATACCTATCTTTAAAACACATATTTACCGTGACACTTCTGCGTCTCCTTCGAGGGGGCAAACGGACGCGGGTCGCCTTTCTCCAGAGGACATGGTTTACTTGTCCCCGGGGGCAACCCTTCCTTCTTGGAAGCCGTTGAGTCCACTTTTACTTCTACTTTCTCAAAACCTTCTAAATTTACGAGTTCTTTTCGATGAATCAAGTAGCATTAAAACAAAGGAAAACAAACAAGACACAACAAACAAATAGACCCAAGGATATGAACAGGCGCAGTTAATGTTAAATTCTCAAGGTCAGCTAACCGGCACACCCCTGTCTCTCAAGCCAACGCTCTTTCGTTCTCCCTCCGTCCCACAGCCTCTCTCTCTGGGGCCAGATTCCGGCTCGTGTCTTCAGGAGCAACGATCACGTGCCTGTCGGGTCAATTTGGTAGTTTAGTTACAGCCCCAGTCGTTCACCGTCCCAGACGGTTGTCCTAACGCCTTTGTCCCACAGTCTCTTTACTCCACCCGGTGGAGGAACAGCTCGTGCAAACTCAAATTAGGATCACCAAATTCCCGGAATTTGGTACTACTACTACACCGAATTCGCCACATTTTACTGGATTTTCTACTCATCTCCTTTTCAACTTCCCTTCGCGGAATTTTAGATCTTTTCTGATCAGGTTTCTGCCAATTCTTCCTTGACCCCTTTAGTCCCCCTCTCCCAGTTATCTGGCCTTCACATGGGGCCCCGTAGCCCTCTTAATTCAGGCTCAGGCTGGGTGATTGAGACACTAGGGTCGCAGAAAAGCTGACTTACCCCTGATCCTGTCGATTAGTTTTTTTCACTAGGTTCTTTTGGATCCCGTGAACTCAGGGATCCTGCCGACTACGCCAAACTGTTGGAGAAAATCCAGATTGTGCCCAATTGTTGAACAAATTCTCCGGACTCAGACGTTGAGAATCAAACCCTTTATTGCATGATATCATGGGGCAGCACACCTTACCTAAATGCGGTTCAGTGCTACACCCAAAGAGCTACAGATCGCCGTGGACTTATATAGTATAAAAAAGGCAGAGCTAACAGTTTCACAATTAGATAAGCACCCACAAGACTGCCACCGTAACGGTGCACAATGCAAGGTCCGAGGTCAGCGAAACATCAGTTTCAACAATAACAAGCTACTTCCTTAATTCAATGCCCACTCCAGACACCATTTCTGGCCGTAATGTCTGATTGTGGTTAGCTGCTCTGTCTACAATTTATGACCGTTGGTTGTGGTTAGATTAGCTACAAGCTGTGTACTGTTTTTCTGCTTCTACAAAGTTATGTAATACAAGCAGCACTGTGATAATTACCAGAAGAACATGTATTTGTGTGTGTGATGTTGGTTGAGGGATCAACATCGGCCAGAATACTAGGGATAAGTCTTCCATCTTTCTTTCAAGTAGTGCACCTGAGAGGGCAGAGGGAGCCTCGGATTAATTTTTCTTCCGAGTGGCTGCCCAGATTTTGTGCTCAAGTCTCTGGGATTAGACTTGAACCCACCGTCTCCTGACTGAGAGGTGAGAGTGCTGCCAACTGAGCTGCTGCTGACAGCAATACTGTTTCAGTGACGTTAAAGGAGATGGACTGTTTTACATCTAATTAACGGGTCTTTTAAATTCCCAGTTGAGATTTGTGTCGAACACAAAGACCATGATAGTTTGCTTTATTTTTCGCCCTGAGTTTCTTATGCTGATACAGCCAGCTGGAATTGAAATTCTAATCTGATTATTTAAAACGAGTCTGATAGAAGTAGAGTGCGGTCTTTGTTTGAATTGAGTGTATCAGAGTCTGGGTGTAAATTATCTCACTGAGTGTAGAACACCAGTCAAAACTACATCTACTGTCGACTGAACCGCCACATGCATTTCTGTCACAGATATTTCTAACACAAGTGTTGTCTGCTCGCCTAGTGGTACAGTTCACGAAACTAAATATTTTAAAATAGTTTCTTCTGTATTACAGTGTTATGTTAAATCTATAATAACCTCTCAGCTGGAGCTGGAACCAACATTTTCTCAATTCGATTTAATTATTAGTATAATTATCAAATGCACTCTGCAAAAATGATGTTACTGAAAGTACCTAAATCGTTGGGGAACTTGCTCTGTATTATTGATCAGTTAGTGGCGATCTTCAAAATTAGTATCTTTTATATTAATTCATTATTCTATTTCCTCCATTTATATGTGCAGTGCCTAAATATATTTAAGTTTTCCCAATCATATATGTTTACATGGTGTCATGTAGTGTGTAATGAGTTAGCGATATTGTTCTTTAGTACATTTGCAACAGCTCGATGTTTGCTGTTTTATTGCATCGATGATTCCATTCTGTTTCTCACTACTTCCCGTGTGTGATTGGTTACATTTATTAATCTCTGTCTATAAAGCAAACGTTATTGGTTTGCTAACAGGGAAACTTAGTCCCAGTGTTATCAGATACTTTATATATTTAACTAATTATATTAACGTGAATATTGCCGAATTGGAGACAAAAGTCATATTTTGTGGATCTTTTAAAGAACATTTGATTCAAGGCACAGACAGGGTAAAAAGTAATTGCAGATGACTCCCTGTATCCTTTTCTCCAATCGCCAGTTATTCAGAACTATTTTTAAAAAGCAGGCATGCTTAATGAAAACAAATTTTTTTCATTGCTTTTGTATGAAGCGAATATTGAAATAGTTCATCTCATTTGTAGAATTCACATTGAATACGGAGCTTGGGCTGTTGGTTCAATTTTACATGATATCAATATTAAATAGGGAACCATTATCAATTCTTTCGCCATCAGAAAATATTGTTTTTATATTATATTGCATCTCATTAATACATCTTCGCAATTCCCAGGTGGGACATGTGCGAAACTTTGATTTAAATCCAAAATTGAAAATAAATATCGTGGCAATTTGATTTTTTGGTCCTCTGCGGCTCTTCTCCAGACGCAACTGACTGGAGTTGAAATTCTAAGCAGATTATTCAAACACAAAATCTAGAATTAGAGCGTGATCACAGGCAGAAAAGAAGGTCTCGGGGTTTGGGGTTTATTGTAACACAAGGATTTTAGAACAGCAGTCAAAGCTAAGCCTTTGGCCGACTGAATCCACACGAGCATTTCAGTTCCAGGTATTTCACAGTAGAAGTGATGTCTGAACCTCTGTGTTATGCTGAATGGAACTGAAATAATTTAAATAGCTTGTGCCACGTTCGAGTGTTGCACATGGTCTATAAACATTGTAGAATATATTAACTAGAGTCAGAACCAATCGTATTTCAATTAGCATTAATTATTACAGTAATTGTGAAGTGCCTCTCCAAAAGATTATGTTATTGATTATTCCAAAATCTCCGGAGGATTTTCCATTTATTAGTGCTTACTTAATGATGACCTTGCAAATTTAGAAATTTGTATTAAAGAACAAAGAACAAAGAAAATCACAGCACTGGAGCAGGCCCTTCGGCCCTCCAAGCCTGCGCCGATCCAGATCCTCTATCAAAACCTGTTGCCTATTTTCTAAGGGTCTGTATCTCTTTGCTTCCTGCCCATTCATGTATCTGTCTAGATACATCTCAAAAGACGCTATCGTGCCCGCATCTACCACCTCTGCTGGCGATGCGTCCCAGGCACCAACCACCCTCTGCATAAAGATCTTTCCACGCATATCCCCCCTAAACCTTTCCACTTGCACTTTGAACTCGTGACCCCTAGTAATTGAATCCCCCACTCTGGGAAAAAGCTTCTTGCTATCCACCCTGTCTATACCTCTCATGATTTTGTATACCTCAATCAGGTCCCCCCTCAACCTGCGTCTTTCTAATGAAAAGAATCCTAATCTACTCAACCTCCCTTCATAGCTAGCGCCCTCCATACCAGGCAACATCCTGGTGAACCTCCTCTGCACCCTCTCCAAAGCATCTACATCCTTTTGGTAATGTGGCGACCAGAACTGCATGCGGTATTCCAAATGTGGCCGAACCAAAGTCTTATACAACTGTAACATGTCCTGCCAACTCCTTGTACTCAATACCCCGTCCGATGAAGGAAAGCATGCCGTATGCCTTCTTGACCACTCTATTGACCTGCGTTGCCACCTTCAGGGAACAATGGACCTGAACGTCCAAATCTCTCTGGACATCAATTTTCCCCAGCACTTTTCCATTTACTGTATAGTTCACTCTTGAATTGGATCTTCCAAAATGCATCACCTCGCATTTGCCTGGATTGAACTCCATCTGCCATTTCTCTGCCCAACTCTCCAATCTATCTATATTCTGCTGTTTCTCTGACAGTCCCCTTCACTATCTGCTACTCCACCAATCTTAGTGTCGTCTGCAAACTTGTTAATTGTAAATTCTCAACTCATTTCACATATTCATATGTACAATGTCAAGTAATAATTAATGTGACAAAGTCTACTTCCACATGCTGCTTTTATGTAAAACATCGTGAAGTGTTTAATGAGATATCATGAATAGTCTACTTCCACCTGCTCCATATTTTTGCGGAGTTTTTCGGTGGATGATTCGATGCAGTTTCTCACTGTTTCTAGTGCGGGTTTGGTGACATTTGTTCATGTCTATCGACAACAAATGCTGGTTCTCGACACGGAAATGTTCCCTCAATGTTATTATAGACTTCCATGATAAATCTTCTTTTGTTTTTGTCAAAGGGATTGTATTCTAAAATCCTGATTTTGAAGGTACTTTCAGAATATTTTCTGCAAGCCACAGAACGGAGAGAAAGTATGGAATAAATACAAATGCAAAATACTGCGGATGCTGGAAATCTGAAATAAAAACAAGAAATGCTGGAACCACTCAGCAAGTCTGGCAGCATCTGTGAAAAGAGAAGCATAGTCAACGTTTCGGGTCAGTGACCCTACTTTGGAGAAAGTATTGAATGTAGCTGACTCCCTGAATCTTTTTTCTTAGCAATCGGCCCCAGATCAAAATCAATTTACAGGAAATGTGCATATTTATTTAAATTTGTCATTTATTGAGTTGGTATGAATTGAATATTGAAACAGCTTCCTTAATTTGTAAATTTATCACTTAATACATTTTTACATTTTGTCCTGTTTGATTTTAAGTTCATCAAAATCAAATAGGAAACTGTAACCAATTATTGTCGCTGACATCAAAAAAGGATCGAATATTTGTCATCTGATTAACATTTAATTGCATTTCCAGAAAGATTTGAGTTAAATTTAGTTTTGTTATAAAAATTGAACATAAATACCGCAAGAGTTGGTTTTATGTTGTTTCCAGTGGCTCTCGGACAGACGCAGCAGAGTGGAGTTAAAATTCTAATCAGGCATTTAAAATGGAGACTCCTGGAAGTAGAAAGTGCTCTGTGTTACAATCGAGTGTATGGGACTCAGAACTGCAGAATACCGGGATCTGCATCCATCCAACTCATCCACATTGAGATTTCTTCCCTCGGAATTTCTCAGTGAAGTGCCCAGTCATTCAGAGAATTAAATGAAATAGTTTGTACAGCATTTGGAAAGTTCGGAAATGACTATAAATATTGTGTAATATATTACCTGGAGGTGGAACCAATATTGATTCACTTGCACTAATTATTAATAGAGTTATCAATTACACTCTCCAAAAATTCTGCGACAGATCTCAGGGGGATTCGCTATATGAGCTGTTTCATTTAGTCAGTGACAATCTTCAAAACTAACCATTTTTACAGTATATCATGCTTTCTAATTCATACATTTATATGCACGGTGTTGTGTAATGATTAGTGTTTCTCAGTCTCTTTCTGCATGATTCATACATTACGTGGAGCATTTAATATCCAGACGTGTTTCAGAATCTCTTTCCAAATGTCCCATACTTTTTATATTGTGTGATGCAGTGTTTATTGACAGATGCGGAGTTCTTTCCCAATCCCTGGGGAAAGGCCGGGAAAGTGGTTTGGGGGCAGTAGGTCTGCCATGATTTTATTGAACAGTGACATATGCGTAGGCAGTATGGACTAATCCTACTCCTATTAAATTATTTAATGTCCTTCCACATGTTCCATACTCTGGTCACCTTGCGAAACAAATCCTGAATTTGTTTGCATATTTAAATTCAACAGACAGTGCCAAGAACAATTTGTCTCGGTACTGTAAATGTTCGATGCGTGTTTGGTTATTTATAACCATGGTAACGTTTCTTCAGGCACTGGCCCATGTGTTGTAGGGATAGATTGTTAAAAGTTACTGATAATGCTGTTGACGCACAGAATCCAGATTTTTTTTGATGTGAGTTCCTTTTGCCCAGTGCTTTGCTTATGTTTTAAGCTAAAATAACTGTAATTTGATCAATTAATTTATTTCTGCCATGTGCAAGAGCTCACTTAATTGCGAAAGTTGTTCAAATTGTACCTAAAATAATTTGATATAATTTAATTATTTAGATTCTTAACCCACCTAATGATCTGCCATGAGAAACATGTACTTATAAACTCTCTGTATTGACTGTATTTTGTAATCCCTTAACCACCTCTGTAGCTGGTTTTGTAACTCATTCAAGAGTTTAAATTCTGAGCTTTGAATATCCCACGTTTGTCCCGTTTCACTTGACCTCCTTTGAATTTATTTTTATTTGTAATTAATGTTTCTGTATTACTGATTTGTAGTAAATTAAAAGGCATTGAAATTTACCTCAGGATCGGAAAATATTTACTTTCTGTTACCATCCCTTCAAAAACTTGAGATCGGAATGCTGAATTCAATGAGAGTACCATCACCAGCGGGTTTACAAGCTGGTCGATCAGCACCCTCTTCTCAGGGCACCTCAACACGATCATCAAAGGTGAGAGCACCATCAACACAAATTTACAGGGCGAATGGGGAAAGGGAGTGGGAATAATGAGACACATCTTACAAAGAAGTAGCATAGGCACCATGGGCTGAATGGCGTCCCTCTGTGCTGTTTCATTGTAAGATTATTTGAGGGAGACAACCATCACCACCGCCTTCTCGGAGCACCGTCATATTCGTAATACGTGGAGCCCACCCACCGTCACCACAAGGAGAGAGTGTATCCGGGTCTCAGTGTGTGTATGTGAAAACAATTCTGGATACATTTTGGCCCTTTACCAAAATTAATTTGTTACAGAAATTGTATTTTCAATTTAAGGAATGAAGCTCAGATGAGATCACAGATCCCAATATAATTTATTCTACAACGTGACGGGAATAATGACCCTGAAGTTAGTTGTATTTGTGTCTTTTCTTTCTGACAGTTTCATTCATTTCTTGCTCCAGTGAACTGCAATTGTCAACTTCTCATTTCAGGCAGGCCTGGGAACAGTCAATCTGACCTGTCAGGTAATCGCCCTTTATTTTCACACTATCTGCTATCTCTCTGCTCTAATCCATCCCATTAAGTATTAAGCTTGGGCGACAATCTCAGTACCTTTTTGATCACGGATTAACCTACTGCCATGTTGCTAGTCAGAAAGGGAATGTGTCCCTCACAGTGTTACTAAAGATCTTTAATTCTGTCTAAGAGATGACTGTTGTCTTTATGTGGAGGGACATTAACTGAGGGTCTCTGAAAGCAGAGTGTGAAGCATCAGCTCCAATAACACTGCTCCCAAAGGTGATCACATGTTACACCTCACCAATCAGCGCTGAGATCGAGATCACGTGACCACCCAGCCCTGACTTTATTGGCTATGGTGGGTGAAGTCTGTTCTGAGCCGACATCGCCATACGGATTCCATTCCTTTGATGGTGGGAATTTCTGGCTGTCCATTGGTTACTTGCTGGATTGCACCGTTTATTAGCATTTCCCTCTGCTTTTTGCCATGTTTGTTATTTACTCTAGGTTTTATTCGGGTTCTGGACATAGTCTGACACTAATTCCCCTCTTGCCTGGTGAATGGTGACGGACCATGCGCTGGAAGCCTGTGGGTTTATTCGACTGTAATTGCCAGATGATATTTCAAATATTTTACAGAGACGGTGAAGCTGAGACTGGTGAATGGGGGCGGTCGGTGCAGTGGGAGTGTGGAGATTCACTACAGGGACAGTGGGGGACTGTGGACGACTCTTACTGGGACCTGCAGGACGCCACTGTTGTGTGTCCGGAGCTGGGCTGCGGGACCGCCGACTCTGCCAGGCTCACTTTGGGGAAGGCTCCGGACCCATTGTGATGGAAGCCGTAAAGTGCGGCGGGACCGAGGCCGCTTTGAGGGAGTGTAAGTCACATGAATGGGATCACTATTCCTGGCCACACTCCAGTGATGCCGGCGTCATTCGCTCTGGTAAAAATCTTTCTCAGGCTCTCATCTCCCGCTGTGGCAGATAGAACCCGGAAAGAAAAGTGGAAGTTAAATGATCCGGGATGATCCAAACCTGGACCGTGAGATAATAATTATAGTATTCTCTGGTTAGCAATAATGTTATATAACTATTAGTATCACTGTTTGTTAAAATTATAACACTCGTATTATATTTAATAAACATTCTCCACCGGGAGCAATACATACCTGATACGGAGTACATTTACAATACAGACAGAGCAGTTTCCATTGAGATTTTACCTGACCCCACAGTGAATGATCTGAGCTGCTGCAAATGGCACAATCTCATCTCAATCCAACTCTCAATTGATCAACCCAGAAGCCGCTACCAGGGATGTTCTGTCAGCCCGGTTGTGCACCTGCTCTGATCGCTGGCCTCAGATCTGGTCTCTTGTACATGTTGTGAAGCTGAAACTGGGGAGCAGCGGAGGGAGGTTGCTCAGCCTCGGGGATCCGGAGAAATGGATTAATGTGGGTATCACAAGAGGAAAATGCGCTTTAAGATCCCATCGCTGCCTGTGCATTCCCATTAAAATTTTTGGAAATATTATAAAAGTGAAATGCACAGAACATTAAACAAAAAACTACCATAGTGCAGAAAGCAATTGCAACGATTAAACTCAACACCGCTGAACTATTGGAAGAAAAGCGCCGAGTTTTCCTGAAATCCTGGCCAGTTACTTTAAGAAAGATAGTGATAGACCTCAAGAGGATAAAGAGAGGCTGGTGAAATGGGTGGACACGTGGTAGATGAAATTTAATGCAGAGAAGTATCAACTAATGCATTCTGGTTGGAATAAGGAGGAGAGGCAATATCACAGAATCACAGAACTGTTACAGTGCACAAGTGGCTATTCAGCCCATCGTGTCTCACTGGCTCTCTGAGAGATCAATTCACTCAATTCAATTCCAGTGCCTTCTCTCCAAAGCCCTGCACATTCTTCCTTTTCAATTAATTGCCCAATTCCCTTTTGAATGCTTCAATTGAACCTGCCTCCACCAAATTCTCAGGCTACGCATTCGGGAACTTAACCACTCACTGCATGAAAACGTTTCTCGTAAAGTAATGTTTGTTTCCTTTACCCGTTACTTTAAATCTGTACCCTCTCCTTCCCGATCCTTTGACAAGTGGGGACAATTTCTCTCTATCTACCCTGTCCAGACACCTCATGCTTTCGAATACCTCCATCAAATCACCTTCAGCCTTCTCTTCTCCAGGGAAAACAGTCCTAACTTCTGCAATCTATCTTCATAGCTGAAATTCCTCATCCCTGGAACCATTCTCCTGAATCTTTTCTGTACGCTTTCAAATGCCCTGACATCTTTCCTCAAGTGCGGCACACAGAATTGGACGCAATACTCCAGCTGAGTCCGAACTCGTGTCTCATACAAATTCAACATAACTTCCTTGCTCTTTTTCCCTATTAATAAAGCCCAGGACACAGCTCTCTCAACCTGTAATGCCATCTTCAATGACTTATGCACATATATACCCAGGCACCTCTTCTCATGCGCCCCCTTTAGAATTGAGCCCTTTATTTTATATTTTGTCTCAATGTTCTACCGACCAAAATGAATCACTTCACATTTCTCTGCATTGAACTTCATCTGTCACCTGTTTGCCTATTGTACCAAATTGTCTATGTCCTTTTGAAGTTCTGCACTGTAACCCTCACCGTTCACAATGCTTCCAAGTTTTATATCATCTGCAAACTTTGAAATTATGTCCTGTACAACAAGGCCTAGGTCATTAATAGATATCAGGGAAAGCAAGTGTCCCAAGACTGACCCCTGTGGAACTCGACTACAAACCTTCATGCAGCCTGAAAAATATCCATAACCACTACTCTTTGTTTCCTCTCACAACGCCAATTCTTTATTCTCCAAAGTGCCTGATGCAACAAATCCAATCACCTTTATCCAAACCAGTTTAAATATTGATTTTCCACTGAACCAAGAGCTCTGCATATTTTGAGTTCAATTGCCATAGACACATCCTGATCCCGACCAAAATTTCGCAGAGAGATCTTGTTTTCTGCCCTCTTTGGTCCTGTCCAACAGTCAAATATTGATATAATTAGCAGTTTAGTTCATTGATCTTTTACAGACAATCGCAATTGCTAATGTGCCTCACACGTTTCGTTTACTCATTTAACATAAGCTCTTCCCTAATGGCATTGGCCTGTCTGGAAAGAGAGGTCTGCACATTGTCTGTTCAGACATGCTGTTTTCGTTTCGAAAATTACTCGAATATCTTCATTGTCAAAGACAGAGTCCCATCCTTACAAAAGTAAGCGATTCTGTTATGTAATTAACATTAAATTGATTTATGATAATGTTATAATCACCACAACCCTAGAACATAGTTCAATACAAAGATGCAGCATATTGGACTGCTGATATTCAAGGGTTGACGTTACATTCTCCGGTGTGAAGCGGAAGTGATGAATAGGGTGGTTGAAACTTTAAACCAAAGAGGCAAAGTGACATCTTGTGAACTATCTGGTAATATAAACCTGAATGGATGAATCACAGAAAGCATCATCGGTTCCTACTCTACTTTGAAAAAAAAATGCTCATTAGTCAACGATCATCCACGAAGAGAAGGAACACGCACAGCATATCATCTCCATCACAAATCTTCCTCCCAAAGCACTCCCCTGCCTCATCCACCCTCAACTCCAGAAATAACGGAGAGGAGCTCGTGAACTTTTAGTTACAAAGTTCAAAAACATCCATTCAGTCGCCTAAACTGCTTCCCTTTCTTCATCAACCCACCAGGCCTAACTTCCTATAAGTGAGCCCGCATCCCATCATCCAGAATTCGCATTGATTGAGTCACTCCTGGAGTCCTTCACGCTCTCTCTGAACTTAGGCTGTCGATGAAATCCGCATCTTGCTGTCTGCACCCTATTTATACCAAACTACTGAACACACACGTTCCCTTCCTGGTCCCCATGTTAGCTGACAATATGAACGATGCTCTCCCTCGCTTCATGTTCTGACTCCTCTCCTTAAAATCGGTGGGAATCGCACCTCCCCTTAAAGAAACCATTGACCACCTGTCCTTGCAAATTACTGCTGCAGCTCCAACTTTTATTACCTCACGAAAGTCCTTGAATGTGTTGCCACTTCTCAAATCCATGCTCATCGTTTATGGAGCTGCATGTTTCAATTCCTCAAATCACGTTTCTAATAAAACCACAGTACCAAAACAAGTTTGAAGGGTGGCATAGTGGCGCAGTGGTTAGCACCGCAACCACATAGCTTCAAGGGCCCGAGTTCGATTCTGGATGCTGCCTGTGTGGAGTCTGCAAGTTTTCCCTGTGACTGCGTGGGTTTTCCTCCACAGCCAAAGACGTGCAGGTTGATAGATAAATTGGCTGTTGAAAATTGTTCCTGCTGTAGGTAGGGGATATGGGATTGATGCAGATTCGGTGGGCCGAAGGGCCTGTTTCAGTGCTGTATCGCTAAATATAAAATAAAATATGTATGTATAAAAAAGAACAAGTCTTATCAAAGTCAAAAAGGGCATCCTAAGTAATTGTGACAAATATAAACGATTCCTCATTCTTGACATGTCTGCAGCTTTTGATATGACTGATCATGGAATTCTGCTCCAACTGCTCTCCATTAACACCCGGTTGGGTGGGACTGCATGTAGCTGGTCCATTCTTATCAATTCAGTCATAGTCAGAAAGTTATCTGCAATGGCTTCTCTTTCCACTCCTGTAAAGTCACCAAAGACTGAAGACTAAAGTCCTTCGACTTTTCATTTACATGCTGCCTTTCAGTGATATCCACAAAGGCAGCGTTAGTTTTCACTGGTATCTCACGGTACCCAACTATACCTCAAATCCAACACTCTTGATCCCACCACTGTTTGGGAACTGCCAGAATTCCAGTCTGACATTCAATACTGCGTTTGCAGAAAATTCCTACATTTCAGTATTGAAAAGATAGAAGTCATTGTCTTCAGTCTCCATCGCATCTGCTCCCTTGCCACCAATTCTATTTCTCCCCATGCCAACTGTCGGTGACTGAGCTGGACTGCTTGTAACCTTGGTATTATATTTAACTCCTCACACACATCCATACCATCACGACCACTGTCTATTTCCTACCTTCATAATGTCAAATGACTTTGCCCGAATCTAGTCTTACCCATTGCTTTGTTCCCTCTAAACCCGATGATTCTAATGCATTCCTGGCTGTCTTCCCTGGTTACAACCTCTGTAAACTCTGCTGTCTCGACCAAGTGCCACTCAGCCATCTGCACTGTGCTCACTGACCTACATTGCCCAGCAATGCATGATTTTAAAATTCTCATCCTTGTTTTCAAATCCCTTCCTGGCCTCACAGCTCTTGTCTTTGCAATCGGCTCCAGACTGACAGCTCCCACTTCTGGCTTCTTGAGCATTCCTGATTTTAATTGCACACCATTGGCGGCCGTGCCTTTAGCTGCGAAGGACACACGCGCTAGAGTTACTTCCTTAAATCTCTCTAATCTCAATCTCTTTCCTGCTTTACGACACTCCATAAAACCTAAATATTTGACTTAGCTTCTGGTCATCTGACCTAATATATCCTTAGGTGCTCCGTGTCTAACTTTCTTTGATATGACTCCTGTCTAGCACCTTGTGATGGTTTATTTCGCTAATGGCGCTAGATAAATGCAAGTCACTTGCTATTCAAGATAAAGGAAATAGGAGATGGCAGTAAATGTCGGACCAAGATAATAGTTAAGGGTAACATACATTGACAAGCAACAGTTACAGTTATATAACATGAGTATAAATTGATCTTTAATCACGTGACTGATTGCCTTAACAATGTATATAGCGTTTGAAACATAAATGGGGACTGGAGGCCAAAACTTGTCAACGCCAGATGCTGTAGGATATCTGAAATATTTCTGCGCTTTACATTATATGTAATAGGTAAATGCAGACTTATTGCCTGCTGTAAATATTGTATAGTTTCATTTACCTGTCACGTGTGCATTTAGAATGTTTATTTCTAGCTGGTGATGGTACAATGAGTTGGATTGAGTCATGAGGCGAATGCCAAATGTAAGTCTCATCCTCTGATATTGTTGTCCAACAGACCATTTGCAGTTAAGGTTGTGCGATGGTGGGAACCCATGTGCTGGCCGAGTGGAGATTTATTACAATGAAACATGGGGCTCAGTTTGTGATGACTCCTGGGATCTGGTGGAAGTTAACTTGGTTTGCAAACAGCTGGGTTGTGGAAAAGCATTAGACATGGTGCTTCCTGCTTCTTGTGAACCAGGCTCAAGGCCAGTTTGGTTGAATGAACTGAACTGTTTTGGTAACGAATCAGTTCTCCGGGAATGTCCCTCAACATCGTGGGGTAACCATGACTGTTCTCATAAAGAAGATGTGCGGATCATGTGTTCAGGTAAGGCTGCGATGAATGTACTCATTTTATGTAGTGGTGTAAGTGAGGATTCACACAGAAGTTATGATATAGAATTGTATGGAATGCGTCATGCACATGTCTCGTTTTTTCGCCTACGATTAAAAGCAATGTGCAACTTTAAGACTCTGTTAAAAATAGAGCACCTTTAAAGGAGAGAACGTTCTGGAATTTCTAAGGCACAGTGTGCCAGATGCTGCATTTTTTTTACCTAGGCGGCAGCGGGAGAGAGAGGTCACATGGTGTAATGTTACTACTTAACTGTGTGTAAAACTGAAAAAAAAGTGGCTGAACACAGATTCACCAGAGAAACGAACTGAAGAGAAAGGAGCTATTTATTCTCTCTCAGCAAAAATTCTATAGAGAGCTGCGGGCCGAATTAATTGCCTAAAGAAGAAATTCCTTTTTTTCAAGAAACCGTTTGTATTGCTGAAGGAACTGCTGTTGCCTCCTGCAGCCCAACAGTTAAACGCATGTGAAGAACAAACCAGTGCATCCATCCTCATGAAGACTTCGATGGGCCTTTGACTACTTCCACATTAGAATGCCTCATCCACCAGGAAGGTAATCCACAGGCTTACTTATTTTATTCGTTCTTGAGAAGCAGCTATATTTCGAAAACACTAATTTTAAAACTAGTTAACTACTGTTGCTTTTGAATGCATGTGTGCGAATGCAGGGAGTTAGTTTAAAATCATCAGGTCTTTAGTCATAGATTTATCTTAATAGTGTTTAAGATTTTTGTTTCAATAAATAGTTAATTTGTTGGTGTCTAAAGATACTTGGTTTGGTCTCTTTTATTCTGGGGTTACCAGAGTCTTTATTTTGGCAGTTTTCCAATTGGGTGTGAAAGCTTAAGAATATGCTGCGACCTGTGGAGTGACGGGACTGAATTGACAGTGTATTGCTCATACCGCGGTTGTAATATATTAATTAGGTGGCTCGTCTGAGATCAGAATCAGATGAATTGAGGGTCTCATGTTTGGAATCATATTAATTACTTGTCTCTTGGGCAGCATAAAATTTTGGATCTTGTGTCTGGCAGCATATTACTTGCTGTCGGCTTTGGGATCATATTAATTGGAAACGTGGTTGTCAGGATCCAAATCTAACACCAATTATGAAAAAAGGGAACGATTTTTCTTGAATAATAAGGTAGAGTCTATAACATCGGAATGGCTCAGCAGTTGCAGCAGAGTTCTAGGGAAACGAAAATGTTTCTCTCAGTGGCTTGACACCTTTAACTCAGAATAAATGAAAAGAATTGGTGGCAAAATTGTGGTAGGAATTGAACTTCCTTTTTCAGGAATTGAAAGTCATCAATGCAGCGATAATTGACCGAATAGTCAATAATTCTAATAATTCGAAGGAAAATACGAGGAACAAGAACGTACTAAGTCAGAGATTGATGCAGCAGAATTGGCAAACATTCAGTTGCAGTTAAGTCAACTGGAGCTTCAACAGGAAACAGAAAAATAAATAACAATAAGAAAACTTGAGGCTGGAAACGAATTAAGAAAACTTGCACTTGAAAAAGAGGAAAGGGAGAAGGAGAAGGAATTTAGCCGAACAATGATGGAACTAAGACAAAGGGATAGTCTTGAATCCAGGGAAATTTCGGGTCATGAGGAATCTGAATTCAGCCCAGGACCCAGCAAAAAGCTGTTTAATTTATAAAAGCGGTTCCTACGTTGGGGGAAAGGGACGTAGAGGCACTTTTTTCCTATCTTATGAAAAAAATAGTCAAACATATGAAGTGGCCGAAGGAAAGCTGGACACTGATTTTGCAAAGCCGGTTGGTTGGCAGAGCTCATGAAGTTTATGTGATGCTTCCTAAAGAGGCTTCTGCAGAGTGTGAGAAGGCAAAAATCCTATTCTCCTCGCGTATTAGTTAGGCCCTGAAGCTTATGGACAGAAGTTTCAGGACTGACAGAGATTGGCTGGGCAGACAAATGTAGAATTTGAGGGGGTGAAACAGTTTAATTTTGACCGGTAGATACGGGCAGTAAAGACACACACCACATATGAGAACCTTCGAGAATTAAGTCGCTTAGAGGAATTTAAAAATTGCATTCCTTCAGTGTTGTGAACCTATGTAGATAACCTGAAAATTTTGAAATCTAGGCAGGCAGCGGAAGTTGTGGATGATTTTGACCTTGTGAATAAGCAAAACCTTTTGTCCATCACCCCCGTAAACCCAAGAATGATAGAAAGTGGGAGAGTGACAGGAAGGTAAGTGTCCGGAGACAAGAATGAACAGTTGGAAATGCCCAAGTAGCACCTCCTGAAGTCAGAAAGGAAGGTGCTGAGGATAGAAGTGAGGTTCGCAAGCCAACGTGTTATCATTGACACAAAACGGGACATTTTCGTTCAGAATGCTGGAAATCGCAAGGTAAACCCATAGGACTCAGGGTACACAAAGTTTGCGCAGAGGAAAAGACTCTGCCTAAGAGGATAGCATACCAGGCTAGAGCTTTAAACAGCAGCTTTAAAACAAGATACATAAATGAAAGTGAGGATAAACGTTAAGAAAACGATGCCCGAACGTTATGATTTTCTTTTTCAAAGGAAAAAGGAACCGCGCATCCTTTAGGTGAGGTAGGAAGACATGTCATTTCACTCAGGGATACAGGAGCAACCCAAACTTACTGGGGAAAGGTATAACGTTTCTACCAGAGAGCGCCTGGAATGCTAAAGTTTTACTTAATGGAGTTGGCAGGGATTATATACCCGCATCTTTATATAAAGTATGCCTGGAGAGTGACTTAATATCTGGTATGGTAACTGTACAAGTTAGAACATAGAACATAGAAAAAATGCAGAACTGAAGGAGGCCATTCAGTTCATCATGTCTGCGCTGGGCGAATAAGCCATCCACCCAAACTAATCCCACCTTCTAGTACCTCGCCCACATTCCCGCAGGTTACAGCACTTTGGGTGCATGTCCAGGTGCGTTTTAAAACAATTGAGGATCTCTGCCTCCACCACTGATCCTGGCAGTGAATTCTAGACACCCACCACCCTCTGGGTGAAAAAAGATTTTCCTCCTGCCCCCTCTAATCCTTCTACCAAACACCTTAAATCTGTGTCCACAGTAAGACAATCAAGGGAATTGATCGACTCCTAGGAAATGATTTGGCGAGATCAAAAGAATCAGTTTTGCCGACAATTACAGAGGAACCAAGTGAATTATGGAAACAGAGCAATTACATGAACAACTTCCAGGAATACTTCCTGCGGGTGTAGTCACCCGAGCAAAAGCTAAACAGGATCCATTGTCTGAGGTATCCGTGGCAGCACAAACAGATATCCAAGTATCTGAAAACTTATTAGGGGATTTATCATTACATTACAGCAAGCTGATCCAGAGATATACCAAATATCACAAAGGCTCTGACAGAAGCTGAGGCAAAAGGCGTTCCAGAAGGCTATTATATTATTGTGAGGAGGGAATAGAGACTGTCTCATAGACCTGCGGATGAAGACTAGACAGTTGTTGAACAGATAGTGGTACCACCTAAATATTACTCGAGATTATTAAGGTTAGCACATGACATTCCTTTTGCACAGCTTAGACGAGTTCAGAAAACCAAATCACGTATAAATGAACCTTATTACTGGCCAGTTCTTCCAAAAGATGTGAGACAATTGTGTAGGACATGCCATACCTGTCAAATGGTAGGAAAACCGCAACCTACCACAACACCGGCACCAATAGTTCCCATACCAGTGATTGAGGAACCAGGGTAATGGTAGATTCTGTAGGATCCTGGCCAAAATCAAAATCTGGACCTCAATACATATTTACCATCATGGATATGGCTACTCAATTTCCAGAGGCCATTCCTGTGAGGACAATTAATGCTAGAATAATAGTAGCAAAGTTAGCACAATTCTTTTCGAGATATGGGTTATCACTTTATGTTCAATCGGGTCAAGGTTCGAATGTAAAGCCTAAGGTATTTCAAGAAGTATGATCAATTAGGGTATTAGGCAGTTAGAATCTTCAGCATCAAACCAACAGTCACGGGGTGCTTTAGAGAGATGCCACCAAACACTCAAAACAATTATTCGAACAGACTGTCACGAATATCCACATGACTGGGATAAAGAGCAAAACTTTCTTTAATTTGCCCCCAGAGACTTTACTGAATGAGTCATGAATGAGTGAATTAGGCTTCATTCATTTCAAATTGGTTAACAGCTACGAGGTAAGAAGTCTTGTACAACTCATAAAAGACAGATTATTCGAACAAAACGCGGAATCTTCGAAGTTAGACTATATATCTGTGTTCTGGGAAAGGGTCAGGAGAACTCGTGGTGTGCTCGGGATCACATTAAATCATCCCAAGCCAACATGAATAAATGGGCAGACAAGAATGCAAAACCACGCGATTTTTAACCAGGGAATGAAATATTAGTGTTTTTACAGTTACAGGGACAACCATTATAAACACGGTTCAGTTGCCCATATAGAGTTGGTAAGGTAGATTACTTGAGTGCTACCCCTCATCGTCGAAGGTTGTGTCACATTAATATGTTCAAGCAATATTATCTCAGTGAGGAGGATAAGCCAGTACAGATATGTCAGGTAATCGGCACTCTTGAGAAGGGAAAGGAAAGTGAGGATGAGGCAGAAGGATGCATGGAAAATTCTCAGATTGAACATCCAACACTCAGATTAGGGAGTGCAGAACGGCTAGGAAAATTGGATAACATGCTTTTGCACTTGGAGGCAAAACAACGTAAAGAGCTAACCAGGCTTTCAACAGCAGTTAATGGAGTTTGTAGGGATACACTGGGATGTACAACCTTAGTCACACATGATCGAGATAAAGGGGGAATCGTTCCTTCAAAACAACATGCTTACCGCTTATCTCTGGTCAAACAGGCAAAAAGAAAAGCTAAGATCCAGTACATGCTGGAAAACAATTTGATCGAGCGTCGTCAAAGGAGCTGGAATTCACCAATAGTGCTAGTATAAGTTCTGATGAAGGGTCACTGACCTGAAACGTTTACTCTGTTTCTCTCTCTACAGAAGCTGCCAGACCTGGTGAGTATTTCCAGTACTTCTTGTTTTTATTTCAGATTTCCAGCACTTTGCGTTTATAATGGGCTGGTATCTATACCTGAAAGGGTGAACCCAATTTTGTATGGACTACAGAAAAGTCAATGAGGTAATAAAGGCTGGCTCCTACCCAATTCCGCGTTTAGAAGACTGTATTGACAGAGTGGGCAGTACTGGATTTACTCCCAAGATCGACATGTTAAAGGGATACTAGCAAGTTCCTTAGTCTTGTCGAGGCAGATATATCAGCTTGTCTAACATCTGACAGTCTTCATCAGGCCACTTGATGCCATTCAGGCTTAAATGAAAAGTGCCAAGCCACTTATCATTGATGAATGATTCAGTTTTTCCCGACTGTGTAGTGTATCGCAATGATGTACTAATATACAGTAACGCTTCGCAAGAACACTTAAACCAACCAGAAAATATGTTTAAAAAGTTACAAGCCATGGACTTAGAGATACATCTGGCAAAAAGCGAATAGGGAAAAGCCAGAGTAACATAGCTCGGACACATAGCGGGGCAAGGACAGTTACTGCCAAAAACGGCAAAGGTACAAGTCTTAGTAGACTTCCCTATCCCTGAACCTAAGCGGGAAATAATGAGGTTTTTAGGGATGTGCGGTTTTTACAGGAAATATGTACGGAAATTTTGTACTGTGGCTGCTCCATTAACCAATTTACAGCAAAAAAGAACAACAATGTAGTATGCTCAGATGATTGCCAGACAGATTTTTAAAAGATGAAAGTAATCTTAACTAATGAGCCAGTGTGGACTGCTCCAAATTCTGCTAAACCAAATAAAATAGCAATTGATGCTAGCGACCTGGGGGCTGCTGCAGTACTATTTCAGGATGACGAATCAGGCATAGAGAAGCCAGAAGGGTACTTTTCAAGAAAACGAAGTTGTCATCAAAGAATGTATTCCACTGTGGAAGAAGAAATATTAGGACTTTTGATGGCTCTCAAACATTTTGAAATATAGTTCTGCTAAGACGATAAATAAATACTAATATACACTGACCATAACACATTAACGTTCGTGTAAAAAAATAAAACCGAACAGTTAGAATATTTAGATGGAGTCTGTTATGACAGCCTAATCATCCAAACATTTTACATATATCGGGGAAAAATAATGCTATTGTTGACACTTTGTCCCGAATTAGACCTTATTGAATTATATGGATTGCGATGGCATAAAGATAATGCTGCAAACTATCAGTAGAATTAATTGCGTTTGAATATGGAAGAAAATGTTATATTTATCCCAGTTCCTAATGTTTTTTAGCTTTTGCAACGTAATGAAAGGCATTGTAGGAATGGCGATTCATTTTGCCATATGCGAGGGTGTTGTTTTCACCTTAGATTAAGAACAGTGTGTGCCTTCATGATTCTGTTAAAAATAATGCTGTAGGGATAGAAATAGGGATAGAAAGTTTTGGAATTTCAAAGGCATTGAGTGCCAGAAACAGCATTTTTGTTACTTTGGCAACAGCAGGAGAGAAATGTCACATGTTATGATGTTTCTATTTAATTGTGTAAATTTGGCAAATCTGGCTTGAAACCAGACTGGCTAGAGAAGCACACTGAAGAGAAATTAGCTGTTTATTGTCTCTCAGCAAAGATTTGACAGGGAACTACGGGCCTAAAGAAGAAAAGCCACCTTTTTTTCCAATAAACCATTTGTATTGCTGAAGGAACTGTTGGTGCCTATTAAGAATAGACTACTGCATCAAACCCTCGTGAAGACTAGCAGCGGTCTTTGACTAATTCCCCATGAGAATACCTCATCCATCAGGAAGGTCATCCACAAAGACTTGCTTATTTCATTTAATCTTAAGAAGCAACTAATTTTTAACAACAACCAATTAACTACAGTTATTTTTTAATGTATGTGTGTACATGGGGGAGTTAGAATGAAATAAGAAGTCATACTGTCTTTAGACCTAGGTTTGCCTTCATAGCGCTTAAGATTTATTTCTTCATAAATAGTTAATTTGTTGTTGGCTAAAGATACCTGGTTTGGCCTGTTGTATTCCGGGGGTTTCTAGAATGGTTAATTTCGCTGTTATCCAATTGGGTGTGAAACCTTAATAATATGTTGCAACCTGTGGAGTGAAGGGATTGAATTGAAGTGCGTTGTTCAGGTCGTGGCCATAATAAATGTACAGCACAGAATCGGGCCATTCGGCCCAACTAGTCTATGTGGTATTTAGGCTGCACACGTGCATCACTCCAAATTACTGCATGCAACCCTCTCTGCATGTCCTCCAATTTCTTTGTCCCTCATGTCCTTATCGAGCTTCACTTAACATACATCTGTGCTGTTCGCCTCAACTATTGCATGCGGTCCAAGTTCCACATTCGATTCACACCCTCTGCAGAAAACGATTCTGCAAAATTTCATATTTAGTATTTTGATGACTCTCTCATAGTTATGATCTCTAGCTGTGGTCTCTGACACGTTATAAGCAATTAGTTTACCCGTATCCCTAGATTTATGTGCTCCTATACATCATTCTCACTCGTATTTTCCACGAAGTACGTGGCCTCTTTATTTTTGCTACCAAAATTCACCACCTTAGACTTTATTTGTATTAAAATTAATTTGCCAATTGCATGCCCATTTGGTCAATTTATTAATGTCTTCACGTATTTTGTCGCTCTCTTCCTTGATATTAATTATATCCCCAAATTGCTGTCACCTTAAATTTTGAAATTATGTATCCCACGTCTAGGTACAAATCTTTTGTGTAAATATGGAGCAGCAGTGACCCCAGCACCAATCCCTGTGGAACACCACTTCCACCTTCCGCCATTCTGGGCAACCACCTTTAACCCTGACATTCTATTTTGTAGCTGGTTTCACTGATCCCTTGACTCCACATGCGCGACCTCAGTCAGGATTCTCCTATATGGTACCTTGTCTGAGGCCTTTGTTAAAAAAACATGCATATTTCATCGACTGCATTATCCCTGTTATTTTTCAGTACCTTCTTCAAAGAATTCAATGACGTTGCATGTTCTTCTGTTGTGAAATCCGTGTGATTATTCATTATTACATCACGGGCTGTCGATGTTTTTTCTCTTGCCTTTCTTAAATAATTCCCGGGAATCAGCATGTGTTGATCTGTGCAGTATGGACACACGAATTATCCATATAACCATCTGGAAATCTCTTCTTTCATTGACAGAACACAAAGAGCTGCGGCTGGTGAATGGGAAGCATCGCTGTGAGGGGAGAGGGGAAGTGTTCGACAATGGCACATGGGGAACAGTGTGCTCAGATACACTTGATGGACCTGATGCAGAAGTGATCTGTAAACAGTTAGACTGCGGTCCCCTCAGTTCTATCGATTATTACGCTCAGTCATTTGGAGAAGGATCTGGACCCATTTGGCTCAATAAGATTGAGTGTACTTCACACGAATCGTTCCTTTGGCAGTGCCAATCAGACCCGTGGGATAAAAACAAATGTACACACAGGGAGGTACTAGTGTTGTTTGTGCAGGTAACACAACAGATCTCTCAATGTGCGAGTGTAATTTCAGAAATTGATGCAGTCAGCATGTTTCTCTTCTCAACAGAAGCAAAAGTAACTATGGAGCAGACCCACAGATCAAAGGACCACATTCGAGAATATGTTTGTAAATGTGCGCTTTCACCAGGTAAAACCTCCTCTTTATTGTATCAACAATTTTTTTTATTCATTCATGGCATGTGGACGTTGCTGGCGAGGCCAGCATTTATTTCCCATCCCTAATTGCGCTTGCGAAGGTGGTGGTGAGCTGCCTTCCTGAACGGCTGCAGTTCAGATGGGGTAGGTACACCCACAGTGCTGTCAGGAACTATCTGACATCTACTCCTGTCTTGTACTACATCAACAATAATCATTGATTCTCTTTGACAGATGCAGAACAATGGTTGTGCCGGTTTGGAGGTAACAACAACTGCGCTGGGAGAGTGGAGATATTGTGCAATAACAGCGGGGGCACGGTGTGTGATGACTCCTGGGATATGGCCGATGCCAATGCTGTCTGCAGAGAGCTGGGTTGTGGCCACGCTCTACTCGCCCCAGGAGGAGCTACTTTTTCCCAGGGTGGCGGTGTTATCTGTCTGGATGAGGTGAAGTGCACCGGAAGTGAATCTTCTCTGGACGACTGTCCTTCCTCATCGTCGGGTCAATCCGACTGTGATCACAAGGAAGATGCCAGTGTGATTTGTTCCGGTGAGGGTGGCAGGGTTTGGAGAGTGGGTTATGGTTCTTTGTTTTGTTAAATTGACTCGTTCGGGAAGTTAAGAACAATATTTATCATTTTAATGTAAAGTGCTGACATTTCATCTTCCTGAATTTTTTGTACAATATATTCCACAGGGTTCGATGTGCCTCCAATTGCTTTCCCGTCCACATCTGCAGGTACTTACCATTATTAGTATTCCAGCTAGCGTTAAGGTTTGTATTAGTTTATTTAGTATCGTTGCCATTTTCGGAAGATAATATGAGCACATTCCCACTGACTGACTGGAACATTTTCTCCTCACCGCATATTTCCAAGCGTCTGGTTGGAGTTCCATTAACCCCAGTTTCTGGCTGTACCTGAACTGTCCTGCACTCAACAGAAACATGGGGCCAAAATCTCTGTAATTTAGACTGGGTCACACGTTGCTCTGTTGCAATGCACAACACACATACTGGGAAATGTTCAGCTTGACTCATTGCTCTGAAGCAGTGTATATAATTATTAAATACTTATTGCAAATATTTCATCATGCAAGGCGGACTGTGTCTGTGATAAACCTTTCTGTTTTCATTAAGAACTGAGATATAAAACGACTTTCATCCGAGTTGCGGTCTGCTTCGGAGTCCTGTTAATCTGTGAGTTGAACTCACTGATGGAGGTTATACAGGAAAAGTCAATCAGAAGAGGTGAGCTTCATACCTTACCGCAGAATGAACACAAGATCCCTGATATTGTGCCATATCGTTGCAAGACTCTAGTTAACTGCAACTTTCCAAGGAATGCCAAGTGGCCTCATTAGAAATAAATCATAATCGTTTTTGCTGATTTGCTCTATTCAATGTGCTTCGGAAGTAGTAAAATGCGACATTTAAAATGTTATCTTACTTCATCCATTGGTTATAATTCCAGACATTCACATTATAGGTATAGCCATTCATTCTCGAGCTGTCCAACCTGTTTCTATATTCCAAAATAAAGATTCCGCTCGAATTTCACCCATCCAACTCAGTGCTGAATTACAGGGTTTCGAATAAATGATTGACATAGGTGAACGACCAGCTCCCCAAAATAAGGTACATCGATGGATGCTCGGAGGAGCAGAGACAGCATGCCCCATCGCGGGCAAGATCGAGAGCTTCCTGGCATCTCGGCTAACTGGAAGAGGTGAAAACACAGAGAGAGAGAGAGAGAGAGAGAGAGGGAGGAAGAAGCCCGCTCTTCCAGCTTCAAAGAGTGACAGTAAAATTATCTGCCATAGGTCGTATACTTCCTGTGTCAATTTAGATTATGCATCGAGTCTAAAATGTTGATTCCTCATAAGCTTAATGTTTTAAAATTACTTATGAGTTCTCGACCACCTATTTTGGGTAAACTGTGACTCCTGAACCTATATCTTACACTATGTACACGAATCTTTTCTCACAGTGAGGGAACATACCAAAGAACAATAAGCTCCTCGCTCATATTTCCAACTGATGCTGTCACAGAATCAGTCAACTTCATCCAGCTTCTCTTTAGCTGAATTCCACTTGTGGGCCCAGAATCCAGTAATCAGTTGGAATTTGTTTCTCCCGATACCCGCTCATTTCTTCTTGCCCCCAGACTGCTGCAGATGAACATATCAGTATGCAGAAAAAATAGACACATAGACATATACAAAAGTATACACAACAAAACTACTCACATTCACAATACCTGGCTTTGTCTCTTTGCTGTCACCATCATTGTGATTTGAATGTGTTTGCAGATAATTTACTTTTAAACGCTCGAGGGTCGGAACAAAACGTTAATCTCTCCATCCTCCATCCGACAGGTTCTGTCATTCACGGCAAAGGTTCACCAGCTGGTTTATACCAAGCTGTTTCTACAGATATTTGGATAATTGTACCTGGCAAGGATTCCTCTCAGATCTGGTGTTCTGGTCTGTGTTTTATATTTCGTACCGAATTTTCGCTGCACAAATGTCACTTTCACTTAATTACCCCATTTTAATGGTCTATTTACTGACTGAAATCTGTCATAAATCCACTCACTATCCCCATGTGAAGGAGTCCAATCACAGTGCGCATATGTCTATTTCTGTGTGGAGAGGAAGGCGAGCAATGGGTTTGGGAAGATTTTCACTGGCCGCGACTGCTTTAAGAACGTGCTTTCTGTTTGTTTGTGAATAGCAATCAAAGTCGTTGTTTCATTTTCCCTTCCATCTGCACACTGACTGCCAGATAGCTGAACTCCCAAATAATAAACACATCGGCTGTTCGTGTTATTTGTTAATTTTATATTCCCTCAAACAGCAACTGAATGTCATAAATCGACTGAAAGTATCTTCAATTTTTCATTTATCGTCGCATCCTTTATAGCATATTCTCTATCTGCTGACTTTGCAGTCTGAGTCACTACCAATTCATTTTATTCCCTTTAAGCTAGATCATAAACAGTCACTGACCTCAGTGGAGACAGTCGCTTTGACATTTTATTTCTCTAGGTGACTGGATTTCTGGATCAGAAACATGTTCCCATCAGGACCTCCTTACCTGAAATCGGTGGTTTACACCAAAAAACTTATTCTAACACTTTGTATGCTGAATTCTATCATTAACCTACCAATTCTACTTCACGATACTAGGGCAACAACACTACCGAATCGATAACGTTTTCTTTTGCGCTATATTTGGGGAGTGATTTAACCATTGAGATATATTGCTTGGTTTAAAACAAAGCACACCCAGGAGAAAAAAAAATTCCGAAATTAACCTCCTTTCACTCTTTTCTGCCCCATTATCCCGGGTGGAGTAAAGTTTTGGAGTCACCACCGGCCGTTTGAGGTTCTGAAAGGGAAAGTGACGGGGACAGGGTGGACGGATTCTGGATAAAGAAACTGTGCTAACCGACTATGTTTTACACTATTGCCTCTGCTCTGATGTCTGAAATCTAACTCACCAGCTGTACTGAGTATTGTATTGCCTGCTCTCTGGGTGAGACAACATTTAGGGTCCATGATTAGTTTCTCTTGAACCACTGCAGTCCCTGTGATGGTTGATGCTCCACAATCGGGTCAGATAAAAAGTTCCAGGACATTGTCACCAGATGAGCACCAAAAATTGTTTCATCCTGCCTGGAGCTAAATTAAGATGGGAAAGGTAGCCAAACCATGGCTTACAAGGAAAATTGGAGATAGCATTAGATCCAAGGAAGAGGCATACAAATTTGCCAGAAAAAAAAGTACGGACCTGAGGATTGGGAACAGTTTAGAATTCAGTAAGCAAGGACCAAGGGATTGATAAAGAAGGGGAAAATACAGTAAGAGAGTAAGCTTGTGGGGAACATAAGAACTGTAAAAGCTTCTATAGATATGCAAAGAGAAAAATATTGGTGAAAACAAATGTAGGCCACTTCCAGTCAGAAACAGGGGAGTTTAGTATGGGGAATAATGTAATTGCCGACCAACTAAATGCATACTTCGGTTCTGTCTTCACAAAGGAGGTCACAAAACATCACACCGGAAATCGACAGGAATAGTGCCCGAAGACTGGCGGATAGCAAATGTTGTCCCCTTGTTCAAGAGACAGCCCTGGCAATTATAGACCTGTGAGCCTTACTTCGGTTGTGGGTAAAATGTTGGGAAAGATTATAAGAGATAGGATTTATAATCATCTTGAAAAGAAAAAGTTCACTGGCGATAGTCAGCACGGTTTTGTGAAGGGAAGGTCGTGCCTCACAAACCTTATCGAGTTTTTCGAGAAGGTGACCAAACAGGTGGATGTGGGTAAAGCCTCGGATGTGGTGTATATGGATTTCAGTAAGGCGTTTGATAAGGTTCCCCACGGTAGGCTATTGCAGAAAATATGGAAGTATGGGATTCAAGGTGATTTAGTGCTTTGGATCAGAGATTGGCTAGCTGAAAGAAGACAGAGGGTGGTGGTTGATGGCAAATGTTCATCCTGGAGTTTGGTTACTAGTGGTGTTCCGCAAGGATCTGTTTTGGAGAAACTGCTGTTTGTCATTTTTATAAATGACCTGGATGAGTGTGTAGAAGGGTGGGTTAGTAAATTTGCGGATGACACGAAGGTCGGTGGAGTTGTGGATAGTGACGAAGGATGTTGCAGGTTACAGAGGAACATAGATAGGCTGCAGAGCTGGGCTGAGAGATGGCAAATGGAGTTTAATGCGGAAAAGTGTGAGGTGATTCACTTTGGAAGGAGTAACAGGAATGCAGCTACTGGGCTAATGGGAAGATTCTTGGTAGTGTAGATGAGCAGAGAGATCTTGGTGTCCAGGTACATAAATCCCTGAAAGTTGCCACCCTGGTTAATAGGGCTGTTAAGGAGGCATATGGCGTGTTAGCTTTTATTAGTAGGGGGATCGAGTTTCGGAGCCACGAGGTCATGCTGCAGCTGCACAGGGCTCTGGTGCAGCCGCACCTGGAGTATTGCGTGCAGTTCTGGTCACCGCATTATAGGAAGGATGTGAAAGCTTTGGAAAGGGTGCAGAGGAGATTTACTAGGATGTTGCCTGGTATGGAGGGAAGGTCTTACGAGGAAAGACTGAGGGACTTGAGAGGTTGTTTTCGTTAGAGAGAAGGAGGAGGAGGAGTGACTTAATAGAGACATATAAGATAAACAGAGGGTTAGATAGGGTGGGTAGTGACAGTCTTTTTCCTCGGATGGTGATGGCAAACACGAGGGGACATAGCTTTAAGTTGAGGGGTGATAGATATAGGACAGATGTCAGAGGTAGTTTCTTTACTCAGAGAGTAGTAGGGGCGTGGAACGCCCTGCCTGAAACAGTAGTAGACTCGCCAACTTTAAGGGCATTTAAGTGGTCATTGGATAGACATATGGATGAAAATGGAATAGTGTAGGTCAGATGGTTTCACAGCTCGGCGCAACATCGAGGGCCGAAGGGCCTGTACTGTGCTGTAATGTTCTATGTTCTATAAATGTTGGGGAACACAGGGTTTAGTGAGAGGGAGCAACTGAATGAAATCAGTATTAGTAGAGAAATGGTGTTGGGAAACTGATGGGAGTGAAGGCCGATAAATCCCCAGGGCCTGATACTCTGCATCCCAGAGTACTTAAGGAAGTGGCCCTAGAAATAATGGATGCATTGGTGCTCATCTTCCAAGATTATATGGACTCTGGAATAGTTCTTACAGATTGGAGTGTAGCTAATGTAACCCCACTATTTAAAAAGAGAGTTAGACAGAAAAGGGGGACTTATAAACCAGTCAGCCTGAGGTCGTGAGTGGGGAAAATTCTCGAGTCCATTATCAAAGATTTTATAGCAGAGTACTTGGAGAACAGTGGTGTGATCGGATAGAGTAAGCATGGATTTACGAAAGGGAAATCATGCTTGACAAATCTACTCAAATTCTTCGAGGATGTAACTAGTAGAGTTGATGAGGGAGAGCCATTGGATGTGGTTTATTTGGACTTTCAGAAGGCTTTTGACAAAGTCCCACATAAGAGATTAGCATGTAAAATTAAAGTGCATGGAATTGGGAGTCGTGTATTGCGATGGATAGAACATTGGTTGGCAGACAGGAAGTAAAGACTAGGGATAAACGGATCTTTTTCCAAATAGCAGACAGTGGCAAGCGGGGTACCACAGGTATCGGTTCTTGGATCCCAGCAATTCACAATATATATTCATTATTTAGATGAGGGAACAAAACGTAAGACCTTCGAATTTGCAGATGACACAAAACCTGGTGGGAGGCTAAATTGTGAGGAGGATGCAGAGAGGCTTCAGGATGATTTGGAAAAATTGAGTGCGTGGGCAAATGCATGGCAGATGCAGTATAATGTGGATAAATGTGAGGTTATCCACTTTGGGAGCAAAAGCGGGAAGGCAGATTATTAACTGAACTGCTATAAACTGACAGAGGGGAATATGCAACGAGACCTGGGCGTTCTCATACACAAGTCGCTGAAAGTAAGTAAGCAGGTGAAACAGGCGGTAAAAAGACAAATGGTGTGTTGCCCTTCATCGTGAGAGGATTCGAGTACAGGAGCAAGGATGTCATGATGCAAGTATACTGAGACCTCACCTTAATATTGTGTGCAGTTTTGGTCTCTTAATCTGAGGAAAGATGTTTTTGCTTTCGAGGGAGTGCAGCGAAAGTTTAACAGACTGATTCCTGCGATGGCGGGACTGACGTCTGAGGAGACATTGAGTCGGTTCGGATTATGTTCGCTGGAGTTCAGAAGAGTGAGGGGAGATCTCATACAAAACTATAAAATTCTAACAGGACTTGCCAGGGTAGATGCAGGAAGGATGTTCCCGATGATGGGGGAGTCCAGAACCAGTGGTCATAGTCGAAGGATACGAGGTAAAATTTTCAGGAATGAGAGGAGGAAAAATTTCTTCACCCAGAGAGTGATGAGCCTATGGAATTCGCTACCACAGAAAGCAGTTGAGGCCAAAGCATTGTATGTTTTCAAGAAGGAGTTAGATCTAGCGAAAGGTATCAAAGGATATGGGGTAAAGGTGGGAAAAGGTTACTGAGTTGGATCATCAGCCATAATCACAATGAATGACGGAACAGGGCCGAATGTCCTGCTCCTGCTCCTATTGTCTATTTGTCGATGTTTCTCTGATGAAGGTATTATAGTTATTTGTTCGAACTTCCCTTTTAATCTCTCCAATAACCATCCATGTTTGTGTTTAACAGTTGCTGATTCCATTCAGTCCCTCAATCAGATTGAATATTACACCAGTCACAGTTTGGGTGCCTTGGATCCTGGATCAGAAAATCCTGAAGGGAACTCCTCCAGTATTCAGGGTGGGTACATTTTTATTCGCTACTATCATATTTTTTTTTAAAAATCATCTTGCTGTCTGCTATCTAAAATCAACAACTAAATATATCAGAACTTAGTCGCTGCAAAATGATGCTGCTGAAGACATGGAGATTTTCTGAGTGATTTTAGTTTTAAAAAATGGAGAAATAATTTGGATTCCTACAAAATTATCCTGATTGCACCCAGTACTTCAATGGAATTAAATATTCAATTATTATGTTTTCTGATCCGTGTCACCCAACCTGTGACTGGTGTAATATCTGACAATGTTGGCTGGGCGGTGAAATGTGACATGTGAAATTTGTGTGCATGTTGGATGGGTGATTCAAGGGAACATGTGACTTCAAAACGGAGGGCAAAATGCAAGTGGATAGCGGTGTGAAGGAATCCCAACGTTTTTATGCTGCTGGGTGATATTGCCAGTGTCGCCCGAGCAGATGGGCCGAGGCCGCACTTTAAGAAGGCGGGCTCGTACCTGAAACAAAAACAAGAAATGCTGGATTCACTCAGCAGGTCTGGCAGCATCTGTGGAAAGAGAAGCAGAGTTAACGTTTCGGGTCAGTGACCCTTCTTCGGAACTGACAAATATTAGAAAAGTCACAGATTATAAACAAGTGAGGTGGGGGTAGGGCAAGAGAAAACAAAGGAGAAGGTGCAGATTGTACCAGGCCACATAGCTGACCAAAAGGTCACGGAGCAAAGGCAAACAATATCTTACTGGTGTGTTGAAAGGCAAAGCATTAGTACAGATTAGGTGTGAATATACTGAATATTGAACAGCAGCAAGTGCAAACCTGAAGGAAAACAACCTGAAAAAAACAGTGGGTAAGCAAACTGAACAAACTAAGATGAATTGAAATAAATGCAAAAAAAGATTGTAAAAAATGTAAAAAGGAATGTAAAAAAAAAGGAAGAAAAAATAACTAAAAATGACTAAAAATGAAAGTAAAGTGGGGGGCTGTCATGATCTGAAATTATTAAACTCAATGTTCAGTCCGGCAGGCTGTAGTGTGCCTAATCGGTAGATGAAATGTTGTTCCTCGAGCGTGCGTTGATGTTCACTGGAACACTGCAGCAATCCCAGGACAGAGATGTGAGCATGAGAGCAGGGGGGAGTGTTGAAATGGCAAGCAACCGGAAGCTCAGGGTCCTGCTTGCAGACTGAGTGGAGATGTTCCGCAAAGCGGTCACCCAGTCTGCGCTTGGTCTCCCCAATGTAGAGGAGACCACACTGTGAGCAGCGAATACAGTATAAAACATTGAAAGAAGTACAAGTAAATCGCTGCTTCACCTGAAAGGAGTATTTGGGGCCTGGGATAGTGAGTAGAGAGGAGGTAAATGGGCAGGTATTACACCTCCTGCGATTGCAAGGGAAGGTGCCCTGGGACGGGGACGAGGTGGTGGGGGTAATGGAGGAGTGGACCAGGGTGTCGCGGAGGGAACGATCCCTTCGGAATGCTGACAGGGGAAGGGAGGGGAAGATGCGACTGGTAGTGGCATCACGCTGGAGGTGGCGAAAATGGCGGCGGATGATCCTTTGGATATGGAGGCTGGTGGGATGAAAAGTGAGGACAAGGGGAACCCTGTCACGGTTCTGGGAGGGAGGGGAAGGGGTGAGGGTAGAGGTGCGGGGAATGGGTCGTACACGGTTGAGGGCCCTGTCAACCACAGTGGGGGGAAATCCTCGGTTGAGGAAAAAGGAGGTCATATCAGAAGCACCGTCATGGAAGGTAGCATCATCAGAGCAGATGCGTCGGAGACGGAGAAACTGGGAGAATGGAATCGAGTCCTTACAGGAGGTAGGGTGTGAAGAAGTGTAGTCGAGGTAGCTGTGGAGGTCAGTGGGCTTATAATGGATATTAGTAGACAACCTATCCCCAGAGATGGAGACAGAGAAGTCGAGGAAGGAAAGGGAAGTGTCAGAGATGGACCATGTAAAGGTGAGAGAAGGGTGGAAATTGGAAGCAAAGTTGATAAAGTTTTCTAGTTCGGGGCGGGAGCAGGAAACGGCACCGATACATTCATCACTGTCCCGGAAAAAGAGTTGGGGGAGGGGGCCTGAGTAGGACTGGAACAAAGAATGCTCGACATATCCCACAAAAAGACAGGTATAACTAGGACCCATGCGGGTACCCATAGCAACACCTTTTACTTGAAGGAAATGCATGGAGTTGAAGGAGAAGTTGTTCAATGTGAGAACAAGTTCAGCCAGGTGGAGGACGGTGTTGGTGGATGGGGACTGGTTGGGCCTCTGTTCCAGGAAGAAGCGGAGAGCCCTCAAACCATCCTGGTGGGGGATGGAGGTGTAGAGCGATTGGATTTCCATAGTGAAGAGGAGGCGGTTGGGACCAGGAAACTGGAAATTGTCAAAATGACGTAGGGCGTCAGAAGAGTCACGGATGTAGGTGGGAAGAGACTGGACCAGCGGAGAAAAGATAGAGTCTAGATAGGAAGAAATAAGTTCAGTGGGGCAGGAGCAGGCTGACACAATGGGTCCGACGGGACAGTCCCGTTTGTGGATTTTGGGAAGGAGGTAGAAGCGTGCTGTCCGGGGTTGCGGGACTATGAGGTTGGAAGCTGGAGAGGGAAGATCTCCAGAGGAGATGAGGTCAGTGACAGTCCTTTGGACGGTGGCTTGATGTTCGGTGGTGGGGTCATGGTCCAGAGGGAGGTAGGAAGAAGTGTCTGTGAGTTGGCGTTGAGCTTCTGCAAGGTAGAGGTCGGTACGCCATACAACAACAGCACCACCCTTGTCTGCAGGTTTGATGACCATGTCGGGGTTAGACCTGAGAGAACGGAGTGCCTCAAGTTCAGAGGGGGACAGGTTAGAGTGAGTGAGGGGGGGCAGAGAAATTGAGACGACCAATGTCTCGCCGACAGTTTTCGTAACTGAGCCTATTGAACCGGAAATGCGAGGCAATGTTCCAAGCTATTCACAATTTAGTGGAAGTCACGCGATGCCAACGGAATTTCAGAGTCTGGTCATCTGTAAGAAGGGGGAAGCTCAGTGGAAGGTCAGTTTTGGATGCAAGAAGCATCGTTTCAGTGTAGGGAGGGTGAGAGATACCGAACCGCCGTATGGACTAACTGGAGGCTGAGCAAACTTGGCCAGCACATCGGAGGTATTAGTGTTGAGTATCCACTCAGACTTGCAACTTATGTTGAGTAATAAGAATGGAGGCATTGAGAAACGATTGCAGCAACTTACAATAGGTCTCATCCACTCCAGTTTTGAGGCCTTCCATTGTGGAGAAAGATCAGAGATGAAGAGAGCTGCAGTCCCCGGGAATTCGGCTGCAGCACCCAGAGAGGGAAAAGGATCATGTGGCTGGAAGAGAGTGTATATGAGCAGAGTGCACAGTTGCACCCACAGAGGAGCAATGATCATGAGGCTGGAAGAGAGTGTGGATGACCAGGGCGCAGATAACGAGATTCAGTGCGAGAGAGATTCAGTGAGAGAGAGATTCAGTGCGAGACAGATTCAGCGAGAGAGAATCAGTGCGAGAGAGATTCAGTGCGAGAGAGTTTCAGTGAGAGAGAGCTTCAGTCAGAGAGAGATTCAGTGAGAGAGAGATTCAGTGCGAGACAGATTCAGCGGGAGAGAATCAGTGCGAGAGAGATTCAGTGCGAGAGAGTTTCAGTGAGAGAGAGCTTCAGTCAGAGAGAGATTCAGTGAGAGAGAGAGTCAGTGAGAGAGAGAGGTTCAGTGAGAGAGATTGAGTAAGAAAGAGATTGAGTGCGATAGAGATTCAGTGAGAGAGAGAGATTCAGTGAGACAGAGATTCAGTGCGAGAGAGATTCACTGAGAGAGACATTCAGTGCGAGAGAGAGAATCATTGCGAGAGAGAGATTCTGTGAGGGAGAGATTCAGTGAGAAAGAGACTCAGTGAGAGAGAGACTCAGTGCGAGAGAGAGAATCATTGCGAGAGAGAGTTTCAGTGGGTGAGAGACTCAGTGAGAGAGATTCAGTGCGAGAGAGATTCAGTGAGAGAGAGATTGAGTTTGCGAGAGAGATTCTGTGACAGAGAGATTGAGTGAGAGAGAGATTGAGTGAGTGAGGTATTCAGTGAGAGAGAGATTCAGTGCGAGAGAGAGAGATTCAGTGAGAGAGAGATCCAGTGCGAGAGAGAGAATCAATGCGAGATAGAGATTCAGTGGGCGAGAGTTTCAGTGCGAGACAGATTCAGTGAGAGAGATTCAGTGCGAGAGAGATTCAGTGAGACAGATATTGAGTTTGCGAGAGAGATGCCGTGACAGAGAGATTGAGTGAGAGAGCGATTGAGTGAGAGATGTATTCAGTCAGAGAGAGACTGAGTGAGAGAGAGATTCAGTGAGACAGAGAGATTCAGAGAGAGAGATTCAGTGCAAGAGCGATTCAGTGCGAGGGAGATTCAGTGACAGAGAGATTGAGTGAGAGAGAGATTCAGTGAGAGAGAGATACAGTGCGAGAGAGAGAATCATTGCGAGATAGAGATTAAGTGGGCGAGAGTTTCAGTGCGAGAGAGGTTCAGTGAGAGACATTCAGTGCGAGAGAGATTGAGTGAGGGAGAGATTGAGTGAGAGAGAGATTGAGTGAGAGAGAGAGATTCAGCGAGAAAGATTGAGTGAGAGCGCGAATCAGCGAGAGAGATTCAGTGACAGAGAGATGCAGAGCGAGAGAGATTGAGTGAGAGAGAGAGATTGAGTGAGAGAGAGGTTCCTTGCTAAAAAGATACAGTGAGAGAAGAGAATCAGTGCGAGAGAGATTCAGTGAAAGAGAGATTCAGTGCGAGAGAGATTCAGTGAAAGAGAGATTCAGTGCGAGAGAGATTCAGTGAGAGAGAGAATCAGTGCGAGAGAGATTCAGTGAGAGAGAGATTCAGTGCGAGAGAGATTCAGTGAGAGAGAGATTGATTGAGAGAGATTAATTGAGAGAGACGTTCAGTGAGAGAGAGAGATTCAGTGCAAGAGAGCTTCAGTGCGAGAGAGATTCACTGCGAGAGAGATTGAGTGAGCGAGAGATTGAGTGAGAGAGAGAGATGGAGTGGGAGAGAGATTCAGTGAGAGAGAGAGATTCAGTGTGAGAGAGATTGAGTGAGAGAGATTGAGTGAGAGAGACTGAGTGGAAGAGACAGCGTCAGAAGGAGGGAGAACGGATGAGAGGGACAATAAAGATATGATACTCACCATCCAACACCATCTGCGTTCTATGGTTGGACTCTAACACCTTCCCTCCATCAGCTCATCCCTGGGGAAAAGATGCTGGAGAGGGGCATTGGGATTGGATTTGGAGCAAAGCGTCAGGTCTGGGACAGCGAGAGCGGGGGATTCTGACTGGACAGTCTCTCACACACTCACACACTCTAATCAGCTTGCAATTCACCTGGGCACAGAGACACAGAGACTGAGACACAGAAACTCAACTTCACAAACCAGCTGCATGGAAAGAAAGAATGGAGGCTGATGTTGTCTCAATATATCCCAGAACCTGTCACTCAAAACAGAGAGTCCACCCAAAATACAGCTCATCCAACCAGCTCTCACCTTCCTCCATCAGGATACTCCCTCCCAGGTATGGGACAGTCCAAGGTGAGTCCCTGTGTAAACAGGGAATGGGGGAGAGAGGGATATTCCAGCCATATCCCAAATGGACTATTCTACACGGAAACCTGTCTGTCTGTCTGTCTCTCTCTCTCTCTCCCTCCACAAAAACCTCATTAACAGAGCAGAAAAGCTGCTGTAATTTAAAACCTGAATGGACCGGTTTGGATAATGGCCATTTAACACTAGTTGTATTAAATGTCTTTCCCTATTCACCTCCAGTTAACAGAAAGTTCAGAAAATGACGCACTGCAATTACCTTGAAATTGTGGCAAAGAGTTTTTGCTGGAGTGGCCGGTTTGACTGTAGTATAAACAGGCAGTTTTTATTCGGTTTTTCAATTCCACTGTGTGAGAAAGATTGAAACTAGAGCCAGGTTAATGGTGCAGCGAAGAGAACTTTAACAACTGGTGACATTTCACACAACAAAATTCTTACCCATATTTACAGTTATATTTGTCAATGATTCTTTGCACTGTATTTGATGCTGTTGTATTTATGTATTAGCCTGTAATAAATCGAAAAAAAAACCTTCTTAACATTCACCAGTTTAATGTTACAAGGGTTTACAAAGCTGGGAAATGGCCATCTATCACAAATGGTATCAAAGACTTTTCACCTCCAGTTCAGCAATAAAGACCTCGACATTCTGACAAAGAGTTTTTACTGCTACAATAAAGTGTCTATTGTTTCCATTTAGAGATACAGCACTGAAACTGGCCCTTCAGCCCACTGAGTCTGTGCCAATCATCAACCACCCATTTATACTAATCCTACACTAATCCCATATTCCTACCACATCCCCACCTGTTCTTATATTTCCCTACCACCTACCTATACTGGGAACAATCTAGAATGGCCAATTTACTTGCCAACCTGCAAGTCTTTAGGCTGTGGGAGGAAACCAGAGCACCCGGAGAAAACCTACGCAGACACAGGGAGAACTTGCAAACTCCACACAGGCAGTACCCAGAATTGAACCCGAGTCGCTGAAGTTGTGAGGCTGCGGTGCTAACCACTGCGCCACTGTGCCGCCCAGCCTGTTTTTTTCCTCTGCTCTCCTGGGGGTTTCAGAGGGATGTTTGTTCATTGTTTGTCCACATTCAGGAGGTTCCAGCTCCTCTGCAGCTGCTGTCCTGGAGAAATTAATTATATTGCATTCAAAATCTTTCCCTCAGTTTGGAGATATGAGGAGAGACTGCTTACACTAGCAGACGGGAGAACCAAATAGGCAGGGAGTTGTTCTGGTCTGGAATTCACTGTCTGACAGGTTTCTGAAAGCAGATTCAATATTAACTTTCAAAAGAAAATCGGATCAAAACTCTGGGAAGTGCTGCTCCAGAACAGTCAATGAATCCCGCAGATTTCCCTCTTTCCATCTCTTGCTGCAACTTGTTCCCTGCCCCTTCCTTCTTGTTCCTAGCTCTGTTTCTTCACATTTTAAAATCCCCATCTCTATATCTCTCAACATCCTTTCTAGCTCTACCTCTCTCGAGAGTCTCACGTGTTTTCATTTTCATTCTCTTTCTGCAACTCTCTGCATCTTTATCTGTCTCTCTCTCTCTGTCCATTTCTTCTCTCACTCACTTCCAAATCCCTGAATCTTTCCATCTCTGCTCCTCCTTTCCAACAAGATTATCTCTGCATTTCCCTCCCCCCTGTCCCGGGACACACCTCTCTATTCTGTAAACACATCTTCCTTTGTATCTCTGTCACTCCACAACTATCTGTCTCTGCGTCTCTCTCTTTGGCTGGGATCTTTCTCAGTATCGACATCGCTGCTGCATTCTCTCTCTGCACCTCCAGCTCTCTCTCTCTCTCTGTATGTCTCCATTTCTCTCTCTTTCTCAATATCTACATCGCTGCTGCATTCTCTCTACACCTCCAGCTCACTCTCTCTGTATGTCTCCATTTCCCTCTCTCTCTCTCTGCCCTTGTCGGTATTTCTACCCTCTGTTCTCAGTTTCTCTCTCACTGGTGTCAGACTCCCTACATGTCCGTCTCCATCTCCCCTTCCATTTATTTCTCTCTCTCACTGTTCTGTCCTAATCCCGGGATCTGTTTTCTGTGTCTCTGTCCCTCTGTCTGGGGCTGAATTTGAACGCGCTGCCTTGGTGTTGTACAGGGTGACTGTGAACCGGGATCCTGCATTCCGCATCTCGCCAGTTTTGCTCCCATTGAGGTAAAAACAGGGGAGAGATGCTGAACGGACAGCCGATTCACAACCACCCTCCTTCCCTACACCTTGGTTTTCACCATTGGCACCAAGTTCAATTCCAGCCCAATGTTCCTTAGCCTCTCTGTGTATCTGCTCCCCGACTGTCTCTGCCTGTCTCCTTGATTCTCAATGGGGGAAGGGACAGATTAGCCATGATCTAACATGGGTGTGACAGGCTCAAAGGGCTGAATGGCCTCTTCCCGTCCTTGTGTCAGTCGGTGTGTGTATTTGTGTGTGTCTCCCTCTGTTTGATTTCCTGAAGCCGATGGGGAGAACAGGTGAAACACCTTTCTGCAGAGAGGGATATGTCTGGGGCTGGGATCATCCTGTGCATTAAAGGCTCAGAATGCCAGTTAGCCTCTGGCGCTCCTTGCTCTATGCCAGGCCCTGTGTTTGGCCAGACAGGAGTTAAAGGTGCCAGGGGTCTGGGAACCAGTTGATGGAATTCCAGTGGCTTATCCAGACCAGGAATTGAAGTGAATGAAAGGTTGTCGGGAGATGGAGTCAAACCCAGGAAGGTGATGGAGGTGGGAATTACACGGGGTGGGGGGGGGGGGGGGTGGGGGCGTGGGCGACGGGAGGCTGTTCACGGGGGAGATGATACAGGGTGGGAATTAGTAGAGGGGGGCTTTTACAGGACAGGGAAGGTATTTAGAAAGGGGAGAGTGTTTACAGCGGTGGGCAGGGGGGAGAATTAGATTGGGGTCAGTTAATGGGGTGGTATTTGGATGGGAGTCTGTTCCTGGGGGTATTTAGATGGGGGTCTGTTCCGGGTGGGAGTATTTTGATGGGGGTCTGTTCCTGTGGGTGTATTTAGATGATAGTTTGCTCCCAGGGGGTATTTAGATGGGAGCATGATACTGGGGGTGTGTGGGTACTTAGATGAGCTGTCTTGCAACAGTAGGAAGGGGATAATTAGATGGGGGTCAGTTAACAGGAGATATCAGATAGGGGTCTGCAGGCGAGGATTATTGAGATTGGGTGGGGGTCTGTACAAGGGGGGCATGTTTTCCAGGGGGAACATATTGCAGGGGTAAAGATTTGCGTGGTGGATAAAAATTGTGGGGGGGGGGGAAATTTTGCAGGGGGGAATAGGTTGGGGTGGAAATAAATTGCTGGGGAAATAAATTGCGGGGGTGGGCAAATCGTGGGGGGAATTGCGCCGAGGTATAAATTGCGGGGGGGAGGATATAAATTGCGGGGGGGATATAAATTGCTGGGTGGTCTATAAATTGCGGCGGGACTATAAATTGCGGGGGGCTATAAATTGCGGCGGGGGAATAAATTGCGGGGTAATAAATTGCAGGGGTTATACATTGCGGGACATATTAAGTACGGGGGGTATAACTTGCGCGGGGTCGGAAATTGCGGGGGGGGATATAAATTTCGGGAGGATACAAATTGCAGGGGGGGATATAAATTGCAGTGGGCGGGTATAAATTTCGGGGGGGGTATAAATTGACAATGCAACGCCACCTAAATTACATGCTGGGTCAGTGATTAAGTATTGGCACATTGATCTCAGTTTCAAGAGAGAATTTCACATTGTCTGGGAACAGACTGGAGCTGATTGCTGCAAATGTCCGTCTGTAAACTGCAGCAATGCTGTACACAGTGGGCTTTGGAGTGAAAAGTTTGCAGATCATCAGGAAGCAGCTCCTTGTCATGTCTCTGCTCAGAGCTGGCTCTGGTACCTGGATTAACAGGGCAATGGGCAGGTACACAGCTCCTAAAACCATGTCTCACATTCTAATCACTTCCCAGTCTCTGGCTCTGTGTCGGGGGATGTGTTTGTAAGAGGGGGAGTCACTGAGAGATTGTTTTATGTCAGTGAGTGAGAGAAAGGGCCCTGGGCTCTTGCTGTGTGTTATTTATGTTCAGAAATGCTTTGCTTTGCTTGAATCAATTTTATTTCTTTTATTCCCAAGGATAATCTTTTCGGAAGCTGCAGCTGTGATGATGCAGAGGGAGAATTTTACTGGCACATGGAATTCTCAGACAAGAGCATTAACCAGAGAGGAAAGTAATAATAAATATATATGTGTCATTGTCAAATTCATTTCCAGATGCAGAAAAGAAGACTGTGTTTTCGGAACGGATATAAAAACAAAGGGCTGGAAATGCTCAGTATTTTTATTTCTGATTTCCAGCATTCACAGTATTCTGATTTTGTGTTTTCCAGGGTCTGTGGATTTTTTTACCACAAGGGAGGGGGCTGCGAAGCAGATAGTTTGCGAAGCTCCACAACAGTCAATGTAATCCCCTAGATTTCCCTCTCTCCATCTCTGGCTGCTTCTCGTTCCCTGCACCTTCCTCCTTGTTCCTCGCCCTGTTTCTTCACATCTTTAAATCCCTATCTTTCTATTTCTCAACATCCTTTTTATCTCGAGCCCTCTCTCGAGTCTCACAAGTTTCTATTTTCATTCTCTTTCTGTGACTCTCTGCATCTTTATCTGTCTCTCTCTCTCTCTCAGTCCATTTCTTCTCTCACTCACTTCCAAATGCCTGAATCTTTCCATCACTGCTTCTCCATTCCTGCAAGATTATCTCTGCATTTCACCCCGCCCTGGTACGCCCCTTTCAATTCTGAATCTGCATCTTACTTTGTACCTCTGCCACCCCACATCTTTCAGTTACTGCGTCTCTCTCTTTGTCTGGGATCTTTCTCAATATCTACATCGCTTCTGCATTCTCTCTCTCTGCACCTCCAAATCCCTGCCCCACTCTCCATGCTGGATTGTGCAATTAACACTCACCCAGTCAAAGTCCAGCCCAGTGTTTCTTTGACTCTCTGTGTATCTGGTCCCCGGCTGTCTCTGCCTGTCTCCTTGTGTCTCAATGGGGGAATGAACAGATCAGCCATGATCTAACATTGGTGGGGCAGGCTCAAAAAGCTGAATGGCCTCCTCCCGTCCTGCGCCAGTCAGTGTGTGTGTTAGTCTCCCTCTGTTTGATTCCCTGAAGCCGATGAGGAGAACAGTTAAAACGTCTTTTTGCAGAGAGGGATGTGTCTGGTGCTGGGATCTTTCTGTGCATTGAAGGCTCAGAATGCCAGTCAGCCTCTGAAGGTCCTTGCTCTATGCCCGGCCCTGCTGTTGACCGGGCATGAGTCAAAGGTGCCGGGGTCTGGGAGCCATTTGGTAGAATTCCAGTAGCTTATCCCAAATGGAATGAAAGTGAATGAAAGACTGTCTCAGAGATGGAGCCACACCGAGGAACGTGATGGAGGTTGAACTTACACAGGGGGGTGTTAACTGGGATGGGAGTTACACAGAGGGTGCTGTTCACAGAGGAGATGATACGGAGTGGAATCTAGTAGGGGGGGTGGTTTACAGGACAAGGCGGATATTCAGTATGGGTTAGTGTTTACATTGGCGGCACGGGGGAGAATTAGTGGGTGATATTCACAGACGAAATTTGTCATGTTAAAAATTGGTGGGTGGAGGGATGGGCGTGGTGGGGGAGGATTCTCCAGTCTGTTCATGGGGGGCTTAGATGTGGGACTGTTCACGTTGAGGGTGTGGGGCAAAGTACTGTGGGTCTGTTCACAGGAGGGGTATTCGATGGGGGTATGTTCGCAGGAGTGATATTAGATGGGAGTCTGTTCATAGGAGGGGTGTTAGATCGGAGTTTGCTCACAGGAGGGGTATTAGATGGGAGTCTGTTCACATGAGGGCTATTCGAGGTAAGTCTGTTTAAAGGGGGGGGGTTTAGATGGGCGTCTGTTCACAGGAGGGGTTTTGGATGAGAATCTGTTCACAGGAGGGGTAGTAGATGGGAGTCTGCTCACAGGTGGGGTATTAGATGGGTCTCTGTTCACAGGAGGGTTATTAGAGGGGGGTCTGTTCACAGGAGCGGTATTAGAGGGGAGTCTGTTCACAGGAAGGGTAATAGAGGGAAGGGGCTGTGTTCGCAGGATGGGTATTAGATGCGTCTCTGTTCACAGGAGGGGTATTCGAGGGAAGTCTGTTCAAAGGAGGGGTTTTAGATGGGGACCTGTTCACTGGAGGGGTATTAGAGGGGAGTCTGTTCAAAGGAGGGGTATTAGATGGGAGTCTGTTCACAGGAGGGGTATTAGATCGGAGTTTGCTCACAGGAGGGGCATTAGATGGGAGTCTGTTCACATGAGGGCTATTCGAGGTAAGTCTGTTTAAAGGGGCGGGGTTTAGATGGGTGTCTGTTCACAGGAGGGGTTTTAGATGAGAATCTGTTCACAGGAGGGGTAGTAGATGGGAGTCTGCTCACAGGTGGGGTATTAGATGGGTCTCTGTTCACAGGAGGGTTATTAGAGGGGAGTCTGTTCACAGGAGCGGTATTAGAGGGGAGTCTGTTCACAGGAAGGGTAATAGATGGGGCTGTGTTCGCAGGATGGGTATTAGATGCGTCTCTGTTCACAGGAGGGGTATTAGAGGGAAGTCTGTTCAAAGGAGGGGTTTTAGATGGGGACCTGTTCACTGGAGTGGTATTAGAGGGGAGTCTGTTCAAAGGAGGGGTATTAGATGGGAGTCTGTTCACAGGAGGGGCATTAGAGGGGAGTCTGTTCACAGGAGGGGTAGTAGATGGGAGTCTTTTCAAAGGAGGGGTTTTAGTGGGGAGTCTGTTCACAGGAGGGGTAATACATGAGGTTGTATTTGCAGGAGGGGTATTAGATGGGAGTCTGTTCACAGGATGGGTATTGGATAGGAGTCTGTTCACAGGAGGGGTATTCGAGGGAAGTCTGTTAAAAGGAGGGGTTTTTAGATGGCGGTCGGTTCACAGGACGGGTATTAGATGGGAGTCTGTTCACAGGAGGGGTAGTAGATGGGAGTCTGTACACAGCAGGGGTATTAGATGGGTCTCTGTTCAAAGGAGGATTATTAGAGGCGAGTCTGTTCACAGGAGGGTTATTAGATGGGATTCTGTTCACAGGAGGGGTATTACAGGGAAGTCTGTTCACAGGAGGGGTTTTTAGATGGGAGTCTGTTCACGGGAAAAGTATTAGATGGGAGTCTGTTCACAGGACGGGTTGTAGATGGGAGTCTGTTCACAGGAGGGGTATCAGATGGGTCTCTGTTCACAGGAGCGTTATTAGAGGGGAGTCTGTTCAGAAAAGAGTTATTAGAGGGGTGTCTGTTCACAGGAGGAGTTTTAGAGGGAAGTATGTTCACAGGAGGGATATGAGAGGAAAGTCTATTCACAGGAGGGGTATTAGATGCGAGTATTTCCACAGGAGATATTTTACAGGGGAGACTGTTCACAGGAGGGGTAGTAGATGGGAAACTGTTCATAGGTGGGGTATTAGAGGAGAGTCTGTTCACAGATGGGGTATTAAAACATAGAACATAGAACATAGAATATAGAACAGTACAACACAGTACAGGCCATTTGGCCCATGATGTTGTTGACGAACCTTTAACCTACTCAAAGATCAAACTAACTACCTACCCTTGATTCTACTATCATCCATGTACCTATCCAAGAGTCGCTGAAATGCCCCTAATGTACCTGCTTCTACTACCACCGCTGACAGCGCATTCCATGCACCCACCACTCTCGGTGAGAAGAACCTACCTCTGAAATCTCCCCGAAACCTTCCTCCAATCAGCTTAAAATTATGCCCCCTGGTGATAGCCCTTTCCACCCTGGGAAGAAGTCTCTGGCTATCCACTCTATCTATGCCTCTCATCATCTTGTCGTCCTCTATAAAGAGGGGTTTTTGATGGGAGTCTGGTCACAGGAGTGTTTACGAGAGTGGAGTCAGCTCACAGGAGGGGTATAAGAGTGGAGTCAGTTCACAGGAGGGTTATTAGATGGGAATCTGTGCAGAGGAGGAGTATTAGAGTGGAGTCTGATCACAGAAGGGGTAACAGATGGGAGGCAGATCAAAGGAGGGGTCTTAGTTGGGAGCCTGTTTACAAGTGGGGAATTAGAGTGGAGTCTGTTCACAGGAGGGTTATTAGATGGGAATCTGTGCACAGGAGGGGTATTAAAGTGCAGTCAGTTCACAGGAGGGGTTTTAGATGGCACTCTGTTCACAAGAGGGGTATTAGACGGTTGTCTGTTCACAGGAGGGGTATTTGATGGGTGGCTATTCACAGAAGGGGTATGAGATGGGAGTCTGTTCACAGGAGGGGTCGCAGATGGGAGTTTTTTCACAGGAGGGATTTTAGAGGGGAGTCTGTTCACAGGAGGGTAGTAGATGGGAGTCTGTTCACAGGACGGGTATTAGAGGGGTGTCTGTTCCCAGGAGTGGTATTAGATCGGAGTCTGTTCACAGGATGGGTATTAGATGGGAGTCTGTTCACTGGACGGGTATCAGAGGGGAGTCTGTTCAAAGGAGGGGTATAAGACGGAGTCTGTTCACAGGAGGGGTATTAGATGGGAGTCTGCTCTAAGGAGGGGTATTAGATGGGAGTCTGTTGACAGAAGGGGTATTAGATGGGTGTCTGTTCACAGGAGGTGTAGTAGATGGGAGTCAATTCACAGGAGGGGTTTTAGATGGGGTTATGTTCGCATGAGGGTTATTAGAGGGGAGTCTGTTCACAGGAGTGGTATTAGAGGGGATTCTGTTCACAGGAGGGGTATTAGAGGAAAATCTATTCACAGGAGGGGTATTAGCTGCGAGTATTTTAACAGGAGAGGTTTCAGAGGGGAGTTTGTTCACAGGAGGGCTAGTAGATGGGAGTCTGTTCATAGGAGGGGTATTAGTTGGAAGTCTGTTCACAGGAGCTGTATTCGAGCTGAGTCTGTTCACAGATGGGGTATTTAGATGGGGGTCTGTTCACAGAAGGTGCATTAAAACATAGAACATAGAACATAGAATATGGAACAGCACAGCAGAGTACAGGCCATTCGGCCCACGATGTTGTGCCGAACCTTTAACCTACTCAAAGATCAAACTAACTACCTGCCCTTCGTTCTACTGTCATCCATGTACCTATCCAAGAGTCGCTTAAATGCCCCTAATGTATCTGCTTCTACTACTACCGCTGACAGCGCATTCCATGCACCCACCACTCTCTGTGTAAAGAACCTACCTCTGACATCTCCCAAAACCTTCCTCCAATCAGCTTAAAATTATGCCCCCTGGTGATAGCCCTTTCCACCCTGGGAAGAAGTCTCTGGCTATCCACTGTATCTATGCCTCTCATCATCTTGTCGCCCTCTATCAAGAGGGGTTTTTGATGGGAGTCTGTTCACAGGAGGGAGACTAGAGTGGAGTCTGCTCACAGGTGGGGTATTAGAGTGGTGTCTGTTCACAGGAGGGGTATTAGAGTGGAGTTTGTTCATAGAAGGGTTATTAGAGTGGAGTCTGTTCACATGAGGGCTATTAGATGGGAATCTGTGCACAGGAGGAGTGTTAGAGTGGAGTCTGTTCACAGAAGGGGTATTGGATGGGAGTCAGTTCACAGGAGGGGCTTTAGATGGGAGTCTGTTTACAAGTGGGGTATTAGAGTGGAGTCTGTTCACAGGAGGGGTATTAGATGGGAATCTGTTCACAGGAGGGGTATTAAAGTGGAGTCAGTTCGCAGGAGGGGTTTTAGAAGGGACTCTGTTCACAAGAGGGGTATTAGATGGGACTCTGTTCACAAGAGGGGTATTAGACGGCTGTCTGTTCACAGGAGGGGTATTATAAGGGTGTCTGTTCACAGGAGGGGTATTAGATGGGTCTCTGTTCACAGGAGGGGTATTAGATGCGTCTCTGTTCAGAAGAGTGGTATTAGAGGGGAGTCTGTTCACAGGAGGTGTTTTAGAGGGAAGTCTGTTCACAGGAGGGGTATTAGTGGAAGGTCTATTCAAAGGAGGGGTATTGTATGCGAGTATTTTGACAGGAGAGGATTTAGAGGGGAGGCTGTTCACAGGAGGGGTAGTAGATGGGAGTCTGTTCACAGGAGGGGTATTAGAGGAGTGTCTGTTCACAGATGGGGTATTTAGATGGGGTGTCTGTTCACAGGAGGGGTATTAAAACATAGAGCATAGAACATAGAACATAGAATATAGAACAATACAGCACAGTAAAGGCCATTCGGCCCACGATGTTGTGCCGAACCTTTAACCTACTCAAAGATCAAACTAACTACCTACCCTTGATTCTACTATCATCCATGTACCTATCCAAGAGTCGCTTAAATGCCCCTAATGTATCTGCTTCTCCTACTACCGCTGACAGCGCATTCCACGCACCCACCACTTTCTGTGTAAAGAACCTACCTCTGACATCTCCCCGAAACCTTCCTCCAATCAGCTTAAAATTATGCCCTCTGGTGATAGCCCTTTCCACCCTGGGAAGAAGTCTCTGGCTATCCACTCTATCTATGCCTCTCATCATCTTGTAACCCTCAATCAAGATGGGTTTTTGATGGGAGTCTGTTCACAGGAGGGATACTAGAGTGGAGTCTGCTCACAGGAGAGTTATTTGAGTGGAGTCTGTTCATAGAAGGGTTATTAGAGTGGAGTCTGTTCACAGAAGGGGTATTAGAGTGGAGTCAGTTCACAGGTGGGGTTTTAGATGGCACTCTGTTCACAAGAGGGGTATTAGACGGTTGTCTGTTCACAGGAGGGGTATTTGATGGGTGGCTATTCACAGAAGGGGTATGAGATGGGAGTCTGTTCACAGGAGGGGTCGTAGATGGGAGTTTTTTCACAGGGGGGATTTTAGAGAAGAATCTGTTCACAGGAGGGTAGTAGATGGGAGTCTGTTCACAGGACGGGTATTAGAGGGGTGTCTGTTCCCAGGAGGGGTATTAGATCGGAGTCTGTTCAAAGGAGGGGTATAAGATGGAGTCTGTTCACAGGAGGGGTATTAGATGGGAATCTGTGCACAGGAGGAGTATTAGAGTGGAGTCTGTTCACAGAAGGGGTATTAGATGGGAGTCAGTTCACAGGAGGGGTTTTAGATGGGAGTCTGTTTACAAGTGGGGTATTCGAGTGGAGTCTGTTCAGAGGAGGGGTATTAGATGGGAACCTGTGCACAGGAGGGGTATTAAAGTGGAGTCAGTTCGCAGGAGGGGTTTAGATGGGACTCTGTTCACAAGAGTGGTATTAGATGGGACTCTATTCACAAGAGGGGTATTAGACGGCTGTCTGTTCACAGGAGGGGTATTATAAGGGTGTCTGTTCACAGGAGGGGTATTAGATGGGTCTCTGTTCACAGGAGGGGTATTAGATGCGTCTCTGTTCAGAAGAGTGGTATTCGAGGGGAGTCTGCTCACAGGAGGTGTTTTAGAGGGAAGTCTGTTCACAGGAGGGGTATTAGTGGAAGGTCTATTCAAAGGAGGGGTATTGTATGCGAGTATTTTGACAGGAGAGGATTTAGAGGGGAGTCTGTTCACAGGAGGGGTAGTAGGTGGGATTCTGTTCACAGGAGGGGTATTAGAGGAGTGTCTGTTCACAGATGGGGTATTTAGATGGGGTGTCTGTTCACAGGAGGGGTATTAAAACATAGAGCATAGAACATAGAACATAGAATATAGAACAATACAGCACAGTAAAGGCCATTCGGCCCACGATGTTGTGCCGAACCTTTAACCTACTCAAAGATCAAACTAACTACCTACCCTTGATTCTACTATCATCCATGTACCTATCCAAGAGTCGCTTAAATGCCCCTAATGTATCTGCTTCTACTACTACCGCTGACAGCGCATTCCATGCACCCACCACTCTGTGTAAAGAACCTGCCTCTGACATCTCCCCGAAACCTTCCTCCAATCAGCTTAAAATTATGCCCACTGGTGATAGCCCTTTCCACCCTGGGAAGAAGTCTCTGGCTATCCACTCTATCTATGCCTCTCATCATCTTGTAACCCTCTATCAAGATGGGTTTTTGATGGGAGTCTGTTCACAGGAGGGATACTAGAGTGGAGTCTGCTTACAGGAGGGTTATTGGAGTGGAGTCTGTTCATAGAAGGGTTATTAGAGTGGAGTCTGTTCACAGAAGGGGTATTAGATGGGAGTCAGTTCACAGGTGGGGTTTTAGATGGCAGTCTGTTTACAAGTGTGGAATGAGCGTGGAGTCTGTTCACAGGAGGGGTATTATACGGGAATCTGTGCACAGGAGGCGTATTAAAGTGGAGTTAGTTCACAGGAGGGGTTTTAGATGGGACTCTGTTCACAAGAGGGGTATTAGATGGTTGTCTGTTGACAGGAAGGATATTAGAGGGGAGTCTGTTCACAAGATTGGTGTTAGAGGGGAGTACCTTCACAGGAGGGGTTTTGAAGGGAAGTCTGTTCACAGGAGGGTTATTAGAGGGATGTCTATCCACAGAAGGGGTATGACATGGGAGTCTGTTCACAGGAGGGGTAGTAGATGGGATTTTTTTCACAGGAGGGATTTTAGAGGTTGTCTGTTCACAGGAGGGGTATTTGATGGGTGTCTATTCACAGGACGGGTATCAGAGGGGAGTCTGTTCAAAGGAGGGGTATAAGATGGGAGTCTGTTCACAGGAGGGTATTAGATGGGAGTCTGCTCTAAGGAGGGGTATTAGATGGGAGTCTGTTGACAGAAGGGGTATTAGATGGGTGTCTGTTCACAGGAGGGGTTTTAGATGGGAGTCTGTTCACAGGAGGTGTATTAGATGGGGTTGTGTTCGCAGGCGGGGTATTAGAGGGGAGTCAGTTCCCAGGATGGGTCTTAGATGGGAGTCTGTTCACAACATGGGTATTAGATAGGTGTCTTTTCACAGGAGGGATATTACAGGGAAGTCTGTTCAAAGGAGGGGTTTTTAGATGTGTGTTTGTTCACAGGAGGGGTATTAGATGGGAGTCTGCTCACAGTAGCGGCAGTAGATGGGAGTCAATTCACAGGAGGGGTATTAGATGCGTCTCTGTTCACAGGAGGGTTATTAGAGGGGAGTCTGTTCACAGGAGTGGTATTAGAGGGGAGTCTGTTCACAGGAGGGGTATTAGAGGAAAATCTATTCACAGGAGGGGTATTAGATGCGAGTATTTTCACAGCAGAGGTTTCAAGAGAGGAGTTTGTTCACAGGAGGGGTAGTAGATGGGAGTCCATTCACAGGAGCGGTATTAGAGGGGGGTCTGTTCACAGTTGGGGTATTTAGATGGGGGTCTGTTCACAGGAGGGGTATTAAAACATAGAACATAGAATATAGAACAGCACAGAAAAGTACAGGCCATTCGGCCCACGATGTTGTGCCAAACCTTTAACCTACTCAAAGATCAAACTAACTACCTATCCTTCGTTCTACTGTCATCCATGTACCTCTCCAAGAGTCGCTTAAATGCCCCTAATGTATCTGCTTCGACTACTACCGCTGACAGCGCATTCCACGCACCCACCACTCTCTGTGTAAAGAACCTACCTCTGACATCTCCCCAAAACCTTCCTCCAATCAGCTTAAAATTATGCCCCCTGGTGATAGCCCTTTCCACCCTGGGAAGAAGTCTCTGGCTCTCCATTGTATCTATGCCTCTCATCATCTTGTCGCCCTCTATCAAGAGGGGTTTTTGATGGGAGTCTGTTCACAGGAGGGATACTAGAGTGGAGTCTGCTCACAGGAGGGTTATTAGAGTGGAGTCAGTTCACAGGAGGGGTATTAGTGTGGAGTCTGTTCATAGAAGGGTTATTAGAGTGGAGTCTGTTCACAAGAGGGGTATTAGATGGTTGTCTGTTCGCAGGAGGGGTATTAGATGTGTGTCTGTTCACAGGAGGGGTATTAGAGGGGAGTCTGTTCCCAAGAGGGGTATTAAATCGGAGTCTGTTCACAGGATGTGTATTCGATGGGATTCTGTTCACAGGAGGGTTATTGGAGGGAAGTCTGTTCAAAGGAGGGATATAAGATGGGAGTCTGTTCACAGGAGCGGTAATAGCTGGTAGTCTGCTCAACGGAGTGGTATTAGATGGGGTTGTGTTCGCAGGAGGGGTATTAGAAGGGAGCCAGTTCCCAGGATGGGCATGAGATAGGAGTCTGCTCACAGGAGGGATATTAGAGGGAAGTCTGTTCAAAGGAGGGTTTTTTAGATGGGGTTCTATTCACATGAGGGTTAGTAGATGGGAGTCTGTTCACAGGTGGGGTATTAGATGGGTCTCTGTTCACAGGAGGGGGATTAGAGGGGAGTCTGTTCACAGGAGGGGTATTAGAGGGGAGTCTGTTCACAGGTGTGGTATTAGATGGGTCTCTGTTCACAGAAGGGGTATTAGATGGGAGTCAGTTCACAGGAGGGGTTTTAGATGAGAGTCTGTACACAAGAGGGGTATTAGAGTGGAGTCTGTTCACAGGAGGGGTATTATATGGGACTCTGTGCACAGGAGGGGTATTGAAGTGCAGTCAGTTCACAGGAGGGTGTTTATTGATGGGTGTCTGTTCAAAGGAGGGGTATTAGAGGGGAGTCTGGTCACAGCAGGGGTTTTAGAGGGGAGTCTGTTCACAAGAGCGGTATTAGAGGGGAGTCAGTTCCCAGGATGGGCATGAGATAGGAGTCTGTTCACAGGAGTGGTATTAGAGGGAAGTCTGTTCCAAGGAGGGTTTTTAGATGGGTTTCTGTTCACAGGTGGGGTAGTAGATGGGTCTCTGTTCACAGGAGGAGGTATTAGAGGGGAGTCTGTTCTCAGGAGGGGTATTAGATGGGACTCTGTGCACAGGAGGGGTATTGAACTGGAGTCAGTACACAGGAGGGTGTTTTTTGATGGGTGTCTGTTCACAGGAGGGATATTAGAGGGGAGTCTGGTCACAGCAGGGGTATTATAGGGGAGTCTGCTCACAAGAGCTGTATTAGAGGGGAGTCTATTCACAGGAGGGGTATTAGAGGGGAGTCTGTTCACAGGAGCGGTATTCGAGGGGAGTCTGTTCACAGATGGGGTATTTAGATGGGGTTCCGTTCACAGGAGGGGTATTAAAACATAGAACATAGAACATCGAACATAGAACAGTACAGCACAGTGCAGGCCCTTCGGCCCACGATGTTGTGCCGAAACTTTAACCTACTCTAAGATGAAACTAACTACCTACCCTTCATTCTACTGTCATCCATGTAGCTATCCAAGAATCGCTTAAATGCCCCTAATGTATCTGCTTCTACCATTACCGCTGACAGCGCATTCCACGCACCCACCACTCTCTGTGTAAAGAACCTACCTCTGACATCTCCCCAAAACCTTACTCCAATCAGCTTAAAATTATGCCCCCTGGTGATAGTACTTTCCACCCTAGGAAGAAGTCTCTGGCTGTCCAATCTATCTATGCCTCTCATCATCTTGTACCCCTCTATCAAGAGGGGTTTTTGATGGTAGTCTTTTCACAGGAGGGGTTTTAGAGTGGAGTCTGCTCACAGGAAGGGTATTAGAGTGGAGTCAGTTCACAGGAGGGTTATTAGAGTGGAGTCTGTTGATAGAAGGGTTATTAGAGTGGAGTCTGTTTACAGGAGGGGTATTAGATGGGAGTCTGTGCACAGGAGAAGTATTAGAGTGGAGTCTGTTCACAGAAGGGTTATTAGATGGGAGTAAATTCACAGGAGGGGTTTTAGATGGCAGTCTGTTCACAAGAGGTGTATTAGAGTGGAGTCTGTTCACAGGAGGGGTATTAGAGTGGAGTCTGTTCACAGGAGGGGTATTAGATGGGAATCTGTTCACTGGAGGGACATTAGATGGGAGTCAATGCACAGGAGGGGTATTAAAGTGGAGTCAGCTCACAGGAGTGTGTTTTTAGATGGGTGTCTGTTCACAAGAGGGGTATTAGAGGGGAGTCTGTTCATAGCAGGGGTATTAGAGTGGAGTCTGTTCACAAGAGTAGTATTAGAGGGGAGCACGATCACAAGAGGTGATTTAAAGGGAAGTCTGTTCACAGGAGGGGTGTTAGAGGGATGTCTATTCACCGGAGCGGTATCAGATGGGAGTCTGTTCACAGGAGGGGTAGTAGATGGGTGTCTTTTCACAGGAGGGATTTTAGAGGGGTGTCTGTTCACAGGAGGGGTAGTAGATGGGTGTCAGTTCACAGGACGGTTATTAGAGTGGAGTCTGTTCACAGGAGGGGTATTTAGATGGGGGTCTGTTCACAGGAGGGTATTAGAGGGAAGTACCTTCACAAGAGTAGACGAGCAAAGTAGTAATCTCAGGTTTGTTACCGGTGCCACGTGCTAGTGAGGCTAGAAACAGGGAGCCAGTGCAGCTGAACACTTGGCTGCAGAGCTGGTGTAGGAGGGAGGGATTCAGATACGTGGATCATTGGGATACCTTCTTGGGAAGGTGGGACCTGTACAAGAAGGACGGATTACATCTGAACTGGAGGGACACAAATATCCTGGGCGGGAGGTTTGTTAGAGCTCTTCCAGAGGGTTTAAACCAGTTTGACAGGGGGATGGGAACCGGGGATACGGATCAGTGGATGGGGTAGCTGTTGATCAGGCAGATACAGAGTGCAGAGAGTCTGTGAGGAAGGTTAGACAATTGACACGACAAAGTTGCAGCCAGTATGATGGGTTGAAGTGTGTCTATTTTAACGCAAGAATTGTCAGAAATAAGGGTGGTGAAGTTGGAGCATGGATCAATACTTGGAGCTACGATGCTTTGGCCATTACGGAGACGTGGATATCACAGGGGCAGGAATGGATGTCGGATGTTCCGGGGTTTAGATGTTTCAAAAGGAATAGGGAGGGAGGTAAAAGAGGTGGGGGAGTGGCATTGCCAATCAGGGATAGTATCACAGCTGCAGAAAGGGAGGTCGTCGAGGAGGGTTTGTCTGCTCAGTCATTATGGGTGGAAGTCAGAAACAGGAAAGGAGCAGTCACTTTGTTGGGAGTTTTCTACAGACCCCCCAATAGCAACAGAGACACGGAGGAACAGATTGGGAGGCAGGTATTGGAAAGGTGCAGAAGTAACAGGGTTGTTGTCATGGGTGACTTCAACTTCCCTAATATTGATTGGAACCTCCTTAGTGCAAATAGTTTGGATGGAGCAGTTTTTGTCAGGTGTGTCCAGGAAAGTTTCCTGACTCAATATGTAGATAGGCAGACTAGAGGGGAGGCTATGTTGGACTTGGTGCTTGACAACGAACCAGGCCAGGTGGCAGATCTATCGGTGGGAGAGCATTTCGGTGATAGTGATCACAACTCCCTGACCTTTACTATAATCATGGAGAGGGACAGGAGCAGACGGGGTTGGAAAATATTTAATTGGGGAAGGGGGAATTACAATGCTATTAGGCAGGAACTGGGGAACATAAACTGGGAACAGATGTTCTCAGGGAAATGCAAGACAGAAAAGTGGAGGTTGTTCAGGGAGTACTTGCTGTGACTGCTGATAGGTTGGTCCCGATGAGGCAAGGAAGGGATGGTAGGGTGAAGTAACCTTGGATCACATGAGATGTGGAACAGCTAGTCAAGAGGAAGAAGGAAGCTTACTTAAGGTTGAGGAAGCAAGGATCAGACAGGGCTCTAGAGGGTTACAAGGTAGCCAGGAAGGAACTGAAGAATGGACTTAGGAGAGCTAGACGGGGCCATGAAAAATTCTTGGCGGGTAGGATTAAGGAAAATCCCAAGGCGTTCTACACTTATGTGAGGAACAAGAGGATGGACAGAATGAGGGTAGGGCCGATCAGGGATAGTGGAGGGAACTTGTGCCTGGAGTCGGAGGAGGAAGGGGAGGTCCGAAATGAATACTTTGCTTCAGTATTCACTAGTGAGAGGGACCTGGTCGTTTGTGAGGACAGCGTGGAACAGGCTAATATGCTGGAACAGGTTGAGGTTAAGAGGGAGGATGTGCTGGAAATTTTGGATGATATGAGGACAGATAAGTCCCCTGGGCCAGACGGGATATACCCAAGGATATTAGGGGAAGCGAGGGAAGAGATTGCTGCGCCTTTGGCGATGACCTTTGCGTCCTCACAATCCACTGGAGTTGTACCGGACGATTGGAGTGTGGCAAATGTTGTTCCCATGATCAAGAAAGGGAATAGGGATAACCCTGGGAATTATAGACCAGTCAGTCTTACGTTGGTATTGGGCAAATTATTGGAGAGGATTCTGAGAGACAGGATTTATGATTATTTGGTAAAGCATGGTTTGATTAGAGACAGTCAGCATGGCTTTGTGAGGGGCAGGTCATGCCTCACAAGCCTTATTGAATTCTTTGAAGATGTGACAAAACACATTGATGAAGGAAGAGCAGTCGATGTGGTGTATATGGATTTTAGCAAGACGTTTGATAAGGTTCCCCATGGTAGGCTCATTCAGAAAATGAGGAGGCATGGGATGCAAGGGAAAGTTGGCTGTCTGGATACAAAATTGGCTGGCCCAAAGAAGACAGAGGGTGGTAGTAGATGGAAAGTATTCAGGATGGAGCTCGGTGACCAGTGGTGTTCCACAGGGATCTGTTCTGGGACCTCTACTCTTTGTGATTTTTATAAACGACTTGGGTGAGGAAGTGGAAGGCTGGGTTAGCAAGTTTGCCAATGACACAGGAGCGTTTTTAGATGGGAGTCAGTTCACAGGAGGGGTATTAGATGGGAGTCAGTTCACAGGAGGGGTTTTAGAGGGGAGTCTGTTCTCAGGACGGGTTTTAGAGGGAAGTCGATTCACAGCAGGGGTTTTCGAGTGGAGTCAGTTCACGTGAGGGGTATTAGAGGGAAGTCAGTTTACAGGAAGTGTATTGGATGGGAGTCTGTTCACAGGAGTGGTATTAGAGGGTAGTCTGTTCACAGGATGGTATTACATTGTGAATGTAAGTCAGTTAGTAGTTGGATTTCAGATCGGCGACTGCAGACGAGGGGTATTTAGATGGGGGGGGTGGTTGTTTACAGGGCGGGAATTTTCCAGCGGGGGAAGTATTGCAGTGGAAAAAAATTGCGGGTGTAAATTTGGGGAGAGCAATATTTGTCATGGGAGGGTGGGGGAGACAAACAAAGAGATAAAGTCGGCAAGAGGCAAAGAAAGAGAGAGAAAGCAGAGAAAGAGAGGGAGAGGGAGAAAGTTGTAAAGTGGCAAAGAAAGGGAGAGAAAGCAGAGAAAGAGAGAGAGAGAGAATGAGAGAGAAAGTAGAGAAAAAGAGAGAGGGAGAGAAAGGTAGGGAGAGAACGCAGAGAAATTGAAAGAAAGGGAGAGAGAGAGTCGGAAAGGGTCAGATAAGAGAGAGAAAGGAGGGAAAGAGAGAGAGGAGAAAGTTGGAAAGCGGCAAAGAAAGAGAGAGAAAGCAGAAAAAGAGATAGAGAGGGAGAAAGTTGTAAAGCGGCAAAGAAAGATAGAGAAAGCAGAGAAAGAGAGAGAGAGAGAAAGAGAGAGAAAGCAGAGAAAAAGAGAGAGGGAGAGAAAGAGAGGGAGAGAAAGCAGATAAATTGAAAGAAAGGGAGAGAGAGAGTCGGAAAGGGGCAGAAAAGAGAGACAAAGGAGGGAAAGAGAGAGAGGAGAAAGTTGGAAAGCGGCAAAGAAAGAGAGAGAAAGCAGAGAAAGGGAGAGAGAGGGAAGGAGAGGGAGAGAAAGCAGAGAAAGTGAAAGAAAGAGAGAGAGAAAGTCGGAACGTGGCAGAAAAGAGACAGAAAGGAGGGAAAGGGCGAGAGAGAGAAAGTTGGAAATCGGCAAAGAAAGAGTGAGAAAGAGAGAGAGGGAGAGAAAGCAGAGAAAGTGAAAGAAAGAGAGAGAAAGTCAGAAAGGGGCAAAGCAAGAGAGTAAACGCAGAGAAAGAGAGAGAGAGAGAAAATTAAAGAAAGAGGGAGAGAAAGTCGGAAAGGGGCAAGTCAAGAGAGGGAAAGCAGAGAAAGAGAGAGAGGGAGAGAAAGCAGAGGAAGTGAAAGAAAGAGAGAGAGAAAGTCGGAACGTGGCAGAAAAGAGACAGAAAGGAGGGAAAGGGCGAGAGAGAGAAAGTTGGAAAGCGGCAAAGAAAGAGTGAGAAAGAGAGAGGGAGAGAAAGCAGAGAAAGGGGGAGAGAGAGAGAAAGAGAGAGAAAGCAGAGAAAGTGAAAGAAGGAGAGAAAGTCGGATAGGGGCAAAGCAAGAGAGAGAAAGCACATAAAGAGAGAGAGGGAGAGAAAGCAGTGAAAGTGAAAGAAAGAGAGATAGAGAAAGTCGGAAAGAGGCAAAGTAGGAGAGAGAGCCGAGAAATAGAGAGATAGAGAGAAAGCAGGGAAAGACAAACAGAGAGAGAAAGCAGAGAAAGAGAGAGAGAAAGTCAGAAAGGGCCAAAGCAAGAGAGAGAAAGCAGATAAAGAAAGAGAGGGAGAGAAAGCAGAGAAAGGGGGAGAGAGAGAGAAAGAGAGAGAAAGCAGAGAAAGCAAAAGAGAGTGAAAGTCGGAAAGGGCAACGAAAGAGAGAGAAAGCAGAGAAAGAGAGAGAGAGAGAAAGCAGAGAAAGTGAAAGAAAGAGAGAGAGAGAACGTCAGAAAGGGCCAAAGCAAGAGAGAGAAAGCAGAGAAAGAGCGAGAGGGAGAGAAAGCAGAGGAAGTGAAAGAACGAGAGAGAGAAATTCGGAAAGGGGCAAATCAAGAGAGAAAGCTGAGAAAGAGAGAGATGGAGAGAAAGCAGAGAAAGTGAAAGAAAGAGAGAGAAAGTCGGAAAGAGGCAAAGAAAGAGAGAGAAAGCAGAGAAAGAGAAAGAGAGGGAGAAAGTTGGAAAGCGGCAAAGAAAGAGAAAGAATGCAGAGGAAGGGAGAGAGAGAGAAAGAGAGAGAAAGCAGAGAAAGTGAAAGAAGGAGAGAAAGTCGGATAGGGGCAAAGCAAGAGAGAGAAAGCACAGAAAGAGAGAGAGGGAGAGAAAGCAGTGAAAGTGAAAGAAAGAGAGATAGAGAAAGTCGGAAAGAGGCAAAGTAGGAGAGAGAGCCGAGAAATAGAGAGATAGAGAGAAAGCAGGGAAAGACAAACAGAGCGAGAAAGCAGAGAAAGAGAGAGAGAAAGTCAGAAAGGGCCAAAGCAAGAGAGAGAAAGCAGATAAAGAAAGAGAGGGAGAGAAAGCAGAGAAAGTGAAAGAAAGAGAGAGAGAAAATCGGAAAGGGGCAAAGCAAGAGAGTAAACGCAGAGAGAGAGAGAGAAAATTAAAGAAAGAGGGAGAGACAGTCGGAAAGGGGCAAGTCAAGAGTGAGAAAGCACAGGAAGTGAAAGAAAGAGAGACAGAAAGTCGGAACGTGGCAGAAAAGAGACAGAAAGGAGGGAAAGGGCGAGAGAGAGAAAGTTGGAAAGCGGCAAAGAAAGAGTGAGAAAGAGAGAGGGAGAGAAAGCAGAGAAAGGGGGAGAGAGAGAGAAAGAGAGAGGAAGCAGAGAAAACGAAAGAGAGAGAAAGTCGGAAAGGGGCAACGAAAGATAGAGAAAGCAGAGAAAGAGAGAGAGAGAGAAAGCAGACAAAGTGAAAGAAAGAGAGAGAGAGTAATTCAGAAAGGACCAAAGCAAGAGAGAGAAAGCAGAGAAAGAGCGAGAGGGAGAGAAAGCAGAGGAAGTGAAAGAAAGAGAGAGAGAAAGTCGGAAAAGGGCAAATCAAGAGAGAACGCAGAGAAAGAGAGAGAGGGAGAGAATGCAGAGAAAGTGAAAAAAAGAGAGAGAAAGTCGGAAAGAGGCAAAGAAAGAGAGAGAAAGCAGAGAAAGAGAAAGAGAGGGAGAAATTTGTAAAGCGGCAAAGAAAGGGAAAAAATGCAGAGAAAGGGAGAGAGAGGGAGAAAGAGAGAGAAAACAGAGAAAGTGAAAGAAGGAGAGAGAGAAAGTCGGAAAGGGGCAAAGCAAGAGAGAGAAAGCACAGAAAGAGAGAGAGGGAGAGAAAGCAGAGAAAGTGAAAGAAAGAGAGATAGAGAAAGTCGGAAAGAGGCAAAGTAGGAGAGAGAGAGCAGACAAAGAGAGAGATAGAGAGAACGCAGGGAAAGACAAAGAGAGAGAGAAAGCAGAGAAAGAGAGACAGAAAGTCAGAAAGAGGCAAAGGGAGAGGGAGCAAGAGCAGGAGAGAGAGAAACACAAATTCTCAGAGAGAAAGAGACTGAGGGGGAGAGACTGCGATTGAGGTAGAGAGAGACCATAAAGATGTGACACTCACCATCCCACACTGTGCGCGCTCCATCGTTTGACTCTAACGCCTTCCCTCCATCAGCAAGTCCATGGGGAAAAGATCCTGTACATTGGCATTGGGATGGGAGTTGTAGAAAAGGGTCAGGACTGAGACAGAGAGAGGGATTCAGACTGGACTGTCTCTTACACACAGACACACACACTGTAATCCACTCCAATTCACCTGGGCACAGAGACACAGAGACTGAGACACAGAAACTCACCTTCACAAACCAGCCACATGGAAAGAAAGAATGGAGGCTGGTGTTGTCCCAAGATATCCCAGAACCTGTCACTCAAAACAGACAGTCCACCCAAAATACAGCTCATCCAACCAGCTCTCAGCTTCCTCCGTCTGGATACTCCCTCCCAGGTATCGGGCAGTCCAAGGTGAGTCCCTGTGTAAACAGGGAATGGGGGAGAGAGGGATATTCCAGCCATATCCCAAATGGACCATTCTACACAGAAACCTGCCTGTCTGGCTGTCTCTCTCTCTCCCCCTCACCCAAAAACATCGTTAACAGTGCAGAAAAGCTGCTGTAATTTAAAACCTGGAGGGGCCGCTTTGGATAATGACCATTAAACACTCATTGCACTAAATGTCTTTCACTAGTCACCTCCAATTTACAGAAAGTTCATGAAATTACTGAAAATGTCTCACTGCAGTTACCTTGAAATTCTGGCAAAATGGCAAACTGCAGTTCAAACAGGTAGTATTTATTCGGATTGTCAATTCCACTGTGTGACAAAGACTGAAACTACAGCCAGGTTAATGGTGCAGACAAGTGAACTTTAACAACTGGTGACATTTCACACAACAGTTCTGACCCATATTTACAGTTACATTTGTCAATGATTTTGCACTTTATTTAATGCTGCTGTATTTATGCCATACCCTGTACTCATTGGAAAACAACTCTTTCTTAACATTTACCACTTTAATGTTTCAAGGGTTTACAATGCTGGAAAATGGCCATTTATCACAATTGTATGAAAGATCTTCCAAATTTCACCTCCAGTTTATATAAAGCTCAGCGGTAAAGACCTTCCCATTCTGACAAAGAGTTTTTGCTGCTGCAATAAAGTGTCATTGTTTCCCTTTGCTTCCTGACTGTTTCTATGCTCTGCTCTCCTGGGGGATTCAGAGGGATTTATGATCATCGCTTGTCCAAATTCAGGATGTTCCAGCTCCTCTGCAGCTGCTGTCCTGCAGAGATGAATTGCAATCAAAGTCCCCCCCTCGTTTTTGAGACATGAGGAGAGACTGTTTACACTAGCAGAGGGGTGTAGCAAATAGCCAGGGAGTTGTTGTGTTCTGGAATTCACTGTATGACAGGTTTCTGAGATTAGATTCAATATTAACTTTCAAAAGACAATCGGATCAACATTTCAATTACTCTGAGTTTTAGGAGAGAAGATACTAGCATAGAAAGAGAAGTGAGAGAGAAAGAGATGTCATAACGTTACTGATCAAGAACTCAACACAACTTATTTAGTTTTTATTTATAAATGACTGTTTGAGTTTTATTTGATCCTGTTGTTTTATTTATACATTACCATTTATCGCTCAATATAACTTTCTAAACAGAAACGAGTTTCATGTTACAAGTGTTATTTTTAGTTATTTTTCTTCCTTTACATTCCGTTTTACATTTTTTACAATATTTTTTTGCATTTATTTCATTTCATCTTAGTTTGTTCAGTTTTCTTACCCACTGTTTTTTTCAGGTTTAGTTTAGTTTCGAGATACAGCACTTAAACAGGCCCTTCGGCCCACCGAGTCTGTGCCGACCATCAACCACCCATTTATACTAATCCTATATTCCTACCACATCCCCACCTGTCCCTACATTTCTCGACCACCTACATATACTAGTGGCAATTTATAATGGCCAATTTACCTACAAACCTGCAAGTCTTTTGGCTTGAGGGAGGAAACTGGAGCACCCGGAGAAAACCCACGCAGACACAGGGAGAACTTGCAAACTCCACACAGGCAGTACCCAGAATTGAACCCAGGTCGCTGGAGCTGTGAGGCTGCAGTGCTAACCACTGTGCCATTTCTTCCGGTTTGCACTTGCTGCTGTTCAATATTCAGTGTATTCACACCTAATCTGTACTAATGCTTTGTCTTTCAACACACTATTAACATATTGTTTGCCTTTGCTCCGTGACCTTTTGGTCAGCTATGTGGCCTGGTCCAATCGGCATCTTCTCCTTTGTTATCTCTTGCACCACCCCCACCTCACTTGTTTATAATCTGTGACTTTTCTAATATTTGTCAGTTCCGAAGAAGGGTCACTGACCCGAAACGTTAACTCTGCTTCTCATTCCACAGATGCTGCCAGACCTGCTGAGTGATTCCAGCATTTCTTGTTTTTGTTTCAGATTTCCAGCATCCGCAGTATTTTGCTTTTATTTTAGTGTTTAATTCACTGCCACTTCTCTTCCAGGAATGCCTACCTTCAAGAAGTTCTGCTCTTCTCTCCGACAGGATTTTCATTTGTCTCTTTTACATTGTTCACCTTCATTGCTTTCTATTTCCCTCCTGGTGTTTGATAAGGTATCTACCAAAACTCGTTTTCACAGCCACATCTCCTTCCTCAGTGACTGTCTCCGGCTCCGACTTATTCCACATGGATTCCAACTGCAGTTTCACCCATCATGCTTTGAAACCACCCAGGATCACAGGTATCTCCGAGAAATACAACGTTCCTCGGACTGCTACTCTCGCCGCATCCTGAGATCCACACTCAGCGCTATGCGCCGCCACATGCACACACTGAACCTCTCTCTCCAGCAGCACTGTCTCACCTTATCTCAAAGCTGTTCTACTCCGCAGTTTCATCTCATCTTACGTCTCATCCGACGCATTAACAAAAAACTTTTTTTCTTCCTTTCAGGTGTTAAGGAACGCAAACTCCAGCAGCTGATGGGGACTAATGCTCCTCCAGATCCTCCTTCCGCTTCACTCCCCTCTGACCCCACCCCTTCTGATCTGACCCCTTGCCGTGTATTCACTATACCCTCTGACCTCCCCCTATCTGATGCTGAGCGTTCTGTACTCAGCAAAGGTCTCCGTTTTATCCCCTTCCGCCCCCACCTCAATGAATTTCGCGCTCGGCATGACATTGAGCTCTTCTTCCGTCGCCTCCGCCTCCGGGCTCACTTCTTCGACCAGGAGTCCTCCCCCCGACCAGCAGACCCATTCATCCGCCTCCAGCATTCTCCCTCGACCTGGACCCTTCCCCCTGGCCTCTTACCCGCTCTTGATCTCTTCATTGATAACTGTCGGCGAGACATTGGTCGTCTCAATTGCTCTGCTCCCCTCACTCACTCTAACCTGTCCCCCTCTGAACTTGAGGCACTCCATTCTCTCAGGTCTAACCCCGACAAGGGCATCAAACCTGCAGACAAGGGTGGTGCTGTTGTTGTATGGCGTACCGACCTCTACCTTGCAGAAGATCAATGCCAACTCACAGACTACTCTTCCTACCTCCCTCTGGACCATGACCCCACCACCGAACATCAAGCCACCGTCCAAAGGACTGTCACCGACCTCATCTCCTCTGGAAACCTTCCCTCTACGGCTTCCAACCTCATAGTCCCACAACTCCGGACAGCCCGCTTCTACCTCCTTCCCAAAATCCACAAACGGGACTGTCCCGGCAGACCCATTGTGTCAGCCTGTTCCTGCCCCACTGAACTTATTTCTTCCTATCTAGACTCTATCTTTTCTCCGCTGGTCCAGTCTCTTCCCACCTACATCCGTGACTCTTCTGACGCCCGACGTCATTTTGACAATTTCCAGTTTCCTGGTCCCAACCGCCTCCTCTTCACTATGGACGTCCAATCGCTCCACACCTCCAGCCCCCACCAGGATGGTTTGAGGGCTCTCCGCTTCTTCCTGGAACAGAGGCCCAACCAGTCCCCATCCAACAAAACCCTCCACTGCCTGGCTGAACTTGTTCTCACATTGAACAACTTCTCCTTCAACTCCATGCACTTCCTTCAAATAAAAGGTGTCGCTATGGGTACCCGCATGGGTCCTAGTTATGCCTGTCTTTTTGTGGGATATGTCGAGCATTCTTTGTTCCAGTCCTACTCAGGCCCCCTCCCCCAACTCTTTTTCCGTTACATTGATGACTGTATCGCTGCCGTTTCCTGCTCGCGCCCCGAACTAGAAAACTTTATCAACTTTGCTTCCAATTTCCACCCTTCTCTCACCTTTACATGGTCCATCTCTGACACTTCCCTTCCCTTCCTCGACTTCTCTGTCTCCATCTCTGGGGTTAGGTAGTCTACCAATATCCATTATAAGCCCACTGACTCCCACAGCTACCTCGACTACACTTCTTCACACCCTACCTCCTGTAAGGACTCCATTCCATTCTCCCAGTTTCTCCGTCTCCGACGCATCTGCTCTGATGATGCTACCTTCCATGACGGTGCTTCTGATATAACCTCCTTTTTCCTCAACCGAGTATTTCCCCCCACTGTCGTTGACAGGGCCCTCAACCGTGTCCGACCCATTCGCCGCACCTCTACCCTCGCCCCTTCCCCTCCCTCCCAGGACCGTGACAGGGTTCCCCTTGTCCTCACTTTTCATCCCACCAGCCTCCATATCCAAAGGATCATCCTCCGCCATTTTCGCCACCTCCAGCGTGATGCCACTACCAGTCGCATCTGCCCCTCCCTTCCCCTGTCAGCATTCCGAAGGGATCGTTCCCTCCGAGACACCCTGATCCACTCCTCCATTACCCCCACCACCTCGTCCCCGTCCCAGGGCTCCTTCCCCTGCAATCGCAGGAGGTGTAATACCTGCCCATTTACCTCCTCTCTCCTCACTATCCCAGGCCCCAAACACTCCCTTCAGGTAAAGCAGCGATTTACTTGTACTTCTTTCAATGTAGTATACAGTATTCACTGCTCACAGTGTGGTCACCTCTACATTGGGGAGACCAAGCGCAGACTGGGTGACCACTTTGCGGAACATCTCCGCTCAGTCCGCAAGCAGGACCCTGAGCTTCCGGTTGCTTGCCATTTCAACACTCCCCCCTGCTCTCATGCTCACATCTCTGTCCTGGGATTGCTGCAGTGTTGCAGTGAACATCAACGCAAGCTCGAGGAACAGCATCTCATCTACCGATTAGGCACACTACAGCCTGCCGGACTGAACATTGAGTTCAATAATTTCAGAGCATGACAGCCCCCCATTTTACTTTCATTTTTAGTTATTTTTTTCTTTCTTTTTTTATATTCCTTTTTACATTTTTTACAATCTTTTTTTGCATTTGTTTCATTTCATCTTAGTTTGTTCAGTTTGCTTACCCACTGTTTTTTTCAGGTTGTTTTTCTTCAGGTTTACACTTGCTGCTGTTCAATATTCAGTGTATTCACACCTAATCTGTACTAATGCTTTGTCTTTCAACACACCATTAACATATTGTTTGCCTTTGCTCCGTGACCTTTTGGTCAGCTATGTGGCCTGGTCCAATCTGCACTTTCTCCTTTGTTATCTCTTGCCCCACCCCCACCTCACTTGTTTATAATCTGTGACTTTTCTAATATTTGTCAGTTCCGAAGAAGGGTCACTGACCCGAAACGTTAACTCTGCCTCTCTTTCCACAGATGCTGCCAGACCTGCTGAGTGATTCCAGCATTTCTTGTTTTTGTTTCAGATTTCCAGCATCCGCAGTATTTTGCTTTTATTCATGTTACAAGTGTTCACAGAGTAGAAAAGTAGCCATTTTACAAAAGTTGCATTGAAATTACTTTGTTCGGCATCTCAGCTTTCCAATCAAGTAAATTCCTCAGACTTGTGGAAGCTTTCAAACTCAGCAAGAAAATCTCCCATCAGCATTAGCTCAGCATCTCCATCTGCTGGTGTCCCTGCCTCACTGCAATTACTGTCCCCTTCTCACCGTCTCCATCTGCTGGTGCCCCTCTCTCACTGCAGTTACTGCCCAGCTCACCACCTCACAATCACTGTGATTTGCTGCTTTGCCCACAGGCTGCTTTGTTGACGAAGTAAGCATTTGGTGGCGCTGTACTGGCACATGCGCTAATGCAGCACTTTTGTTTGCACTGGAGTGCTGACTTGGGTGGCAGTAGAGTGCTGCAGTGGAAGTTTGATAGGTGTGGATAATTAATTTTATCTTTAATCTAATCTGTCTTTTATTTAGCACATCAACTTAACAGTTGCTGCTCGGGTTGGGGAGGCTGAGTTTTAGGTCAGTTTTCAACAGGGTTCATTCAGGGTCTGTTTGCAGCTGCACCTTGTCAATTAGAGAATTGGTTTAAACCAATTTTCAGGGGGCGAGAATGAGTCAGTATAAAAGTGAGCCATCTTACAGTGCTGACTTGGGTTGCAGTAGAGTGCGACAGTGGAAGTTTGGGAAGTGAAGAAGTTCGGTAAGAAGGGAATGATAAAAATTGATAAAAAGCCTAATTAACTAATTAGTAAGCAGAGTAACTCAACCAGAGGAAGCAGATTACTGTATTTAGTTCGCATTTTATATTTATAGTAGGATGTCTCCGCTATAAAGATGTCTGCAAACGCGACATGAAATCCTGTGACATTGATCACAAGTCGTGGGAGTCAGTTGCCAGCGTTCGCCAGAGCTGGCGAGCAGCCATAAAGACAGGGCTAAATTGTGGCGAGTCGAAGAGACTTAGTAGTTGGATGGAAAAAAGACAGAGGCGCAAGGGGAGAGCCAACTGTGCAACAGCCCCGACAAACAAATTTCTCTGCAGCACCTGTGGAAGAGCTTGTCACTCTGGAATTGGCCTTTATACCCACTCCAGGCGCTGCTTCACAAACCACTGACCACCTCCATGCGCGTATCCATTGTCTCTCGAGATAAGGAGGACCAAAAGAAGTAGGAATCTAGGACGAGGAACAATATAATTGTAACAATTTAGTATGGATTTAATATGTATTTATTTATCTTAAATTAATTTGTTAATTAGTGCTCGAAATGTCAGTAAAGTGAGATATGTGAGGTCCGTGACGCTTCCAGCGTTCCAAACTACTACATCTGCAGGAAGTGTACCCAGTTGCAGCTCCTCACAGAGAGCATGCATCGGTTGTAGTGGCAACTGGATGCAGCTCGGAGGATACAGGTGGCAGAGAGCATCATAGCCAGGAGTTTTAGAGCAGTGGTTACACCCAAGGTGCACCCAAGGGTGACCGCTAGAAGGGGCACGCAGTCAGTGCAGGAATCTCCTGTCGCTATCCTCCTCTTTAACAAGTATAACGATTTGGATACTGTTGGGAGGGGTGGCCTATCAGGGGAAAACAGCAGCAGCCAGAGCAGTGGCACATGGCTGGCACTGTTGTTTTGCAGGGAGGACAAAGCACAGAAAAGCAATAGTTATAGGGAACTCTATAGTCAGGGGCACAGATAGGCGCTTCTGTGGACGTGAAAGGGATTCCAGGATGGTATATTGCCACCCTGATGCCAGGGTCAAGGATGTCTCTCAACGGACGGGGGCAATCTGAAGGAGGAGTGTGAACAGCCAGACGTTGTGGTGCACGTCGGTACCAATGACATAGTCAGGAAGAGTGACGAGGTCATGCAGGGGGAGTTTAGGGAGTTCGGTAGTAAGTTAAAAGATAAGACCTCTAGGGTTGTTATCTCGGGATTACTCCCTGTGCCACGTGCCAGTGAGGATGGAAATAGGAAGATAATATAGCTAAACACGTGGATGAACAGCTGGTGTAGAAGGGAGGGTTTCAGATATCTGGACCATTGGGATCTCTTCAGGGACAGATGGGACCTGTACAAGAAGGACGGGTTGCATTTAAACTGGAGGGCAACAAATATCCTGGCTGCGAGGTTTGCTAGCGTCACGCAGGAGGGTTTAAACTAGTGTGGCAGGGACTGGAAACCAGAGCAGTAGGACAGCAAGTGAAATAAATGAGGGGGAACTGGTAAATAAGGCCAGCAAGACTAAGAGGAAGAGCAGGCAGGGAGATGATGCTGTGCACAGCGGGACTGGTGGTCTGAAGTGCATTTGTTTCAATGTGCGAAGTATAACTGGTAAGGCAGATGAACTTAGAGCTTGGATTAGTACTTGGAACTCTGAAGTTGTTGCTATTACAGAGCCTTGGTTGTGGGAAGGACAGGATTGGCAGCTAAATGTTCCAGGATTGAGAAGCTTCAAGCGGGATAGAGGGGGATGTAAAAGGGGTGGGGGATTTGCATTACTTGTTAAGGAGAATATCACAGCTGTGCTGCGGGAGGACACCTTGGATGGGTCGTGCAGCGAGGCAATATGGGTGGAGCTCAGGAATAGGAAGGGTGCAGTCACGATGTTGGGGGTTTTCTACAGGCCTCCCAACAGCCAGCGGGAGGTAGCGGAGTAGATATGTAGACAGATTTTGGAAAGATGTCAAGGTAAGAGAGTTGTAGTGGTCGGTGATTTTAACTTCCCCAATATTGGACTCACTTAATACTAGGGGCTTGGATGGGGCAGAATTTGTAAGGAGCATCCAGGAGGGCTTCTTGAAACAATATGCAGATAGTCCAACTAGGGATGGGGCCGTACTGGACCTGGTATTAGGGAAGGTGCCCGGCCAGGTGGTCGAAGTTTCAGGAGGGGTGCAATTCGGGAACAGTGACCATCATTCCATAAGTTTTAAGGTACTGGTGGATAAGGATAAGAGTAGTCCTCGGGTGAAGGTGCTAAAGTGGGGGAAGGCTAACTATAACAATATTCGGCAGGAACTGAAGAATTTCGATTGGGGGCGGATGTTTGAGAGTAAATCAACATCTGACATGTTGGAGTCTTTCAAATGTCAGTTGATTAGAATCCAGGACCAACATGTTCCAGTGAGGAAGAAGGATAAGTCTGGCAAGTTTCGGGAAGCTTGGATAACGCAGGATATTGTGAGCCTCGTCAAAAAGAAAAAGGAAACATTCATCAGGGTTGGAAGGCTAGGAACAGCCGAATCCCCTGAGGAATATCAAGACAGTAGAAAGGAACTTAAGCAAGGAGGCAGGAGGGCTAAAAGGGGTTGTGAGAAGTCATTGGCAAGCAGGATTAATGAAAATCCCAAGGCTTTTTATACATATATGAAGAGCAAGAGGATAACTAGGGAAAGGGCTGGCCCAATCAAGGACAGAGAAGGGAATCTATGTGTGGAGCCAGTGGAAGTGGGCGAGGTACTAAATGATTAATTTGATTCAGTATTCACCAAAGGGAAGAACTTGGTGGATGATGAGCCAATGGAAGGCAGTGTAGATAGTCTCAGTCATCTCATTATCAACAAGGAGGAGGTGTTGGGTGTCTTGCTAAGCATTAAGGTAGATAAGTCCCCAGGGCCTGATGGGATCGATCCCAGAATACACAGGGAGGCAAGGGAAGAAATTGCGGGGGCCGTGACAGAAATCTTTGCATCCTTATTGGCTACAGGTGAGGTCCCAGAGGGTTGGAGAATAGCCAATGTTGTTCCTTTGTTCAAGAAGGGTAGCAAGCATAATCCAGGAAATTATAGGCTGGTAAGTCTTACGTCAGTGGTTGGGAAATTATTAGAGAGGATTCTTCGCGACAGGATTTACTCCCATTTGGAAACAAACAAGCTTATTAGCGAGAGGCAGCATTGTTTTGTAAAGGGGAGGTCGTGTCTTACTAATTTGATTGAGCTTTTTGAGGAAGTGATGAAGATGATTGATGAAGGAAGGGCAGTGAATGTTATCTATATGGACTTCAGTAAAGCCTTTGACAAGGTCCCACATGGCAGACTGGTACAAAAGGTGAAGTCACACGGGATCAGAGGTGAGCTGGCACGATCGATACAGAACTGGCTCAGTCATAGAAGACAGAGGGTAGCAATGGAAGGGTGCTTTTCTGAATGGAGTGCTGTGACTAGTGGTGTCCGCAGGGATCAGTGCTGGGACCATTTCTCTTTGTAGTATAGAAACATGATTTGGGGGAAAATGTAGCTGGTCTGATTGGTAAGTTTGCGGACGACACAAAGGTTGGTGGAGTTGCGGGTAGTGCAAAGGATACAGCGGGATGTAGATCGGTTCGAGAGTTCGGCGGAGAAATGGCAGATGGAGTTTAATCCAGATAAATTTGAGGTAATGCATTTTGGAAGGTCTAATGCAGCTGGGAAGTATACAGTAAATGGCAGAACCATTAGGAGTATTTACAGGCAGAGAGATCTGGGCGTACAGGTCCACAGGTCACTGGCAACGCAGGTGGATAAGGTAGTCAAGAAGGCATACGGCATGTTAGCCTTCATCGGTCAGGGCATAGAGTATAAAAATTGGCAAGTCATGCTGCAGCTGTCCAGAACTTTAGTCAGGTCACACTTAGAATATTGCGTGCAATTCTGGTCGCCGCACTACCAGAAGGACGTGGAGGCCTTGGGGAGGGTACAGAAGAGGTTTATCAGGATGTTGCCTGATCTGGAGTGCATCAGCTATGAGGAGACGTTGGATAAACTTGGAATGTTTTCATTGGAACGACGGAGTTGGAGGGGCGACATGTTACAGGTTTACAAAGTTATGAGCGGCCTGGACAGACTGGATAGTCAGAAGCTTTTTCCCAGGTTGGAAGAGTCAGTTACTAGAGGACAAAGGTTTAAGGTAAGAGGGGCAAAGTTTAGAGGTGATGTTCGAGGCACGTTCTTCACACCGAGGGTGGTGAGTGCCTGGAACTTGCTGCCGGGGAGGTGGTGGAAGCAGGTACTATAATGACGTTTAAGAGGCAGCTTGACAAATACATGAATAGGAAGGGAATAGAGGGATACGGTCCCCGGAAGTGCAGAAGGTATTAGTTTAGGCAGGCATCAAGATTGGCGCAGGCTTGTAGGGCCGAATGGCCTACTCCTGTGATGTACTGTTCTTTGTTGTTTGTAGCCTGTACCACTTCAACGTCATGGTTTGCCATGTTCCAGCAGCTGCCAGGACTAAAGGTGGTGCCGGTCAAATAATCACAAAGGCGGGTGAGGGGGGTGGGGGAGGGGGGCGGAATGTGATTCAGTTCCAGTGTTTGAAACCTTTCAGCTCTTTCTATGATTTCACTAATTTAACAATGAGATTGAGAGTATATTTCACCGCCTTCTTCAGCTCCTGTCTGAATTTACTCTGGGTCACAGTGTAAATACATGTGTTGGTGCAGGAACTGAGAGGCTGCAGCATCTGTGACGTTTGATCTGTGATATAGAGAGGGTCAGTGTAGGAGGAATAATACTGAATATCTACAATTCGCCTATAAATGATAAACACAACCCGGATCACCCATAACAGTAGAAAACTGCCGGATATACTGAAGAGTAAAATAATTGATTTCCTGCGATTCTCCATCTCTGGATCCTTGTGATTCTCTGCATTGCTGTGGCGCCGGAATCCCCTGCGTACTTTACTGGAGAATAAAATCCGTCTGACAGTCAGAACATTGAGAAGCAAAATCAGAAAGACCGGGACGCAAGGGGTTAAAATGAGGTTAAACAATTCAAATGCCCCCCAAATGGGGGAAGTAAAGAAGCTCAGGTTATAAACACAATCCATGGGAACATTATCAATAATGTAATATTGTTCCAGTGTAAAGTACCAGGGGACAGACTCTGAAAGGCCCAGCACACTCACTGTTCCTACAACCACAGCCGCCGTTTTCTCACTGCAATATTTTGTTTTCAGCTTCTCACAACAAATGGCAACAAATCGATCAAAGGTGAAAGCGACTGTGAGCCAGACAGAAACAACTGTGGATGCAGAAAACAGAACGATAATGAGAGAACACACAGGAGTAATGTTCAGGAATGAATTTGGGAAATAAATGAAAACAATCCTGTACAATATTGGATCAGTGATAACGACCAGGAGATCAGAAACTGCCATTCCCACCAGGTAGACAGTGATACATTTGGAGAGACCGCACTTTCCTCGGGACAAGATCACAATCGCCACCAAGTTAACTGGAAGAGAGAGAAAAGGAAGCAGAGGAATTACTGATCAGACCTGGAGACAAAGCAACAGTTTGACAGGATCTGGGCTGAAATTTCCAGCTTTGTTGCTGCATCGAGCAGTGAAAACTGATTCATTTACCTGGGCAGTGCTTTGCCGCAGTAAAAAGTTTGAAAACACAATTATTAATAATGAATTAGAAAATTGATATAGAAAGTGAATAAAGGCAGCACCGGATATACTGGAACTACTGAGTGAGGATGCAGTCTCAGAGAGGAAATGAGAAGTTGTTTTACAGAGATGGAATCCAATGGGCTAACTGGGAATTTGTCTCCAGACTGTTGGTTGGGAAGGTTTCTGGAGAGCAGGATGTGTAGCTGGTTTGTTGCTCTGGGTTCGGAGAACCGACAGGGACTGTTACCAAATGGGAAAAGGCTGGAAACATCAGTGCTGAGTTTGAGTATCAGCCATGATCTAGAATGGTGGACCAGGCTTGAAGGGCTGAATGGCCTCCTCCTGCTCCTATGTTCCTTTATTCCTATCAGGTTGGTCAAGGCAACTGGAGGTGGAGCCAGTGAGTGAGGTTGGGAGGGAGAGACAGAAAATGACATGTTAGAGCATCAGGGAGAATGGAGCAGATGGTTTGGGAAGTGGGTAAACTGAAGCAATGGATGAGGAGACTGAGGATTCAAGACAGTGAGAGGAGAGGCTGAGATTCATAGGGAGAGACTGCAGCAGAGTGTTAGAGGAAATCTAATCCATAGATCTCAGTAATACAACTCAATTCATACATTCACACAATAATCCCTGTGGTTATTCGTGTTGCACAAAGTTCATTGTTTTACAATATCGTCAATCTATTTAGTTTGTACAGGCAATTAAATATAAATGTAAATATATTTCTGATATCCGCCTCACTCTGTATTGAATTCAGCAGTCACAGAGATTTTACAATGCAGTATTTAAGTAATGAATTACTATGAATAGAAATACAGCAAGAGCTGGACAATATTCAGCCGTGGGCTGATTCGTGGCAAGTAACATTTGTGCCAGGTAATGACTATCTCCAACAAGAGAGAATCTAACCACATCTTTTTGAATTTTAATAGCATCCCCATCACTAAATTCCCCACGATCAGCATCCTAGGGGCTGCCATTGATTCGAAACTGAACTGGAGTCGTCATATAAATACCATGGCTACAAGAGCATGTCAGAGACTAGGAATCCTGAGGTGCGTAACTCAGTTCCTGACTCCCCAATGTCTGTCCACCATGTACAAGGCACAGTTCAGGAGTGTGATGGAATACTCTTCAGTTGCCTGGATGGGTGCAGCTCCAACAACACTCAAGAAGCTTGACACCATCCAAGACAAAGCAGCCCGCTTGATTGGCACCCCATCCACTAACATTTACTCCCTCCACCACCGACGCACAGTGGCAGCAGTGTGTACCATCTACAAGATGCACTGCAGAAACGCAACCAAGGCTCCTTAGACAGCACCTTGCAGACCCGCGACCTCAACCACCTCGAAGGACAAGAGCAGCAGATGCATGGGAACACCACCGCCTGCATGTTGCCCTCCATGTCATACACGATCCTGACTTGGAACTATATCGCCGTTCCTTCACTGTCACTGGGTCAAAATCCTGAAATAATATTTGGTAACAGTGATAACTAAGATACAAATTGAAATTTCAGTTAAACTGAACCATGTTATTGGGGAGGGAGGACATTGTTCTGTTCCCTTGTAACACCGAGACGGCGAGATTTCTCATTATCAATCACTGAAAGAAAATCATAAAAATATTCCAGGACTGGTTAGATCCACATGGTGAAACTGTTAAAAGCTCCTGATGGTCTGATTCTGATCGTAGCCGAGATGCTTGATTTGAATGCTCTCGGTATACAGAATAATCCAGTAACAATGCCACGTTTACCAAAACCAATACCATTAAAGACATACTACTACTCCTGCAAGACTGAAAGAGTAGACAATGAGGAGATTCCATCAGTAAATTTCTGGAAAATAACAGGTGGCTGTGCAACACATACAGTGAGAAACACACCGAGTACAGCAGCACAGTTAACATCGATTGACACCATGAACAGCTGAGATACAGGCTTACCAGGAACTCCAATTGCTGCAAGTACAGGATAGTAAATGAATCTGAAGTAAAAGATAACTGGATATCCCATTTCTGTGAGAAGCAGAGACTTCTGTTAGCCTGGAATCCACAGCTCCAGCAGGCACTCTGAGCTGATCCATTCCAATGGGTCCTTATTTATTCAGGGGATAAGTCTCCACTGACACGGTTATATCCCTGATCATTGCTATTATTTACACTCACCTGAACAAACACATTACATCAGCAGCTTTGACTCTGATGTAAATAATGTGGTGTATAAAACACAAACATTTCAATGTCAATGACATTTTCTTAGTAAGACCTCTCTCGGGAATAAAACATAACTCGGTACTCATTCGGGATAGATGCTACAATTATGAGTGGCATCATTTACATTTTCCATATTATTGCATTGACCTTGTTCACTCTCAGTTTTCTATTGTAAATATAACTGACCTGTCTGCAGTGGACAAAGAAGCCAGGGAGAAAAGCAATCCCAGTTCACACGGTTCCTGCCTTTTCCCAGTTAAAATGTGAACTTTGATGATCTGATTCGAGACCATTTTGAGGGTTACAGCCTAGATACTACTGTGGGTGCTATTAGGAGACAGAGAGTGTTCACGTCCATTGCAGAGGCTGTCGCATGGTGATAATATCACTTGTCAAGTCATCCAGAGGCCCAACATGATGTCCTGGTGACAGGTGTTCAAATCCCACCATGACAGCTGTATAAAATAGAGGAAGCTCCCTCTGTACGTATAAAGTGGAGGGAGCTCCCTCTCTGCGTATAAAGTGGAGGGAGCTCCCTCTCAGCGTTTAAAGTGGACGGATGCTCCCTCTCGGCGTATAAAGCGGAGGGAACTCCCTCTCGGCACATAAAGTGAAGGGATCTCCCTCTCGGTGCATAAAGCGGAGGGATCCCCCTCTCGGCGCATAAAGTGGAGGGAGCTCCCTCTCGGTGCATAAAGCAGAGGGAGCGCCCTCTCAGCGCATAAAGTGGAGGGAGCTCTTGCTCTATGTATTAAATGGAGGGAGATCCCTCTCGATGCATAGAGTGGAGGGAGCTCCCTCTCTGTGTATAAAGTGCAGAGAGCTCCCTCTCTATGTATAAAGTGGAGGGAGCTCCGTCTCTGCGTTTAAAATGGAGTGAGGTCCGTCTCTGCAAATAAAGTGGAGGGAGTTCCGTCTCTGCATATAAAATGGACGGAGCTCCGTCTCTATGTATTAAGTGGAGGGAGCTCCTTCTCTATGTATAAAGTGGAGGGAGTTCCCTCTCTATGTATGAAGTGGAGGGAGCTCCCGCTCCATGTATGAAGTGGAGGAGCTGAAGGACAGAGGAGAGAGGGACATTAAAACAAATGGAGAAATGGAGAGAAGGACGAAGTGAAAGACAGCGGGAGACAGAAGTGATAGTGAAATGAAACCTTGGCAGAACCCCAGTAACAATCCCCATTGTCTGCCCAGTCTGGTATTGTGAGTTTAGTGTGTGTGTTTTAGGGCTGACTGTAGGATCAGTGTTTGATACTTTCAAACTGCATTGACTTTCCCAGCAAGGGCAAGAGTTGCAGGTTCAAAATTAACTAAGAAGTGACTCCAGCCATTGCTGTCCTGGGCGAGAAGGAGGAAGAGATGGATGGAGAGAGACACAGACAGAGTGGGACAGGGACAGAGGCAGAGCGAGAGTGAGAGAGACATATCAAGAGGGAGCGAGACAAAGGGAGAAACCGAGACAGAGAGAAAGAGAAAGACAGAGACAGAAAGAGAGGGAGAAAGGCAGATGCAAAAAGAGAGAGAGACTGATACAGAGGGAGACAGATACAGAATGAGAGACAGAAACATAGGGAGACAGACAGTTACATAATGAGAGACAGATACAGAGCGAGAGAGATAGATACAGAGGGAGAGAGACAGATAGAGAATGAGAGACAGATAGAGAGGGAGAGAGACAGTTACAGAATGAGAGAGACAGATACAGAGCGAGAGAGGCAGATACAGGGGGAGAGAGACAGATGCAGAATGATAGAGACAGATACAGAGCGAGAGAGACAAATACAGAGGGAGACAGACAGTTACATAATGAGAGACAGATACAGAGCGAGAGAGACAGATAGAAAGGGAGAGGGACAGTTACAGAATGAGAGAGACAGATGCAGAGCGACAGAGACAGATGCAGAGGGAGAGATCCAGTTACAGAATGAGAGAGACAGATGCAGAGCGACAGAGACAGATACAGATGGAGAGAGACATTTACAGAATGAGAGAGGCACGAACAGAATGAGAGATACAGATACAGAGGGAGAAAGGCAGACACAGAATGAGAGAGACAGGTACAGAGCAAGATGAACAGATACAGAGGGAGAAAGACAGTAACAGAATGAGGGAGACAGATGCAGAATGATAGATATAGAAACAGAGTGAGAAAGGGACAGAACGAGAGAGAGAGTGAGAAGGACATACAGACGGGGAAACAGAGCCAGAGGGGGAGAGAGAGAGAGAGAGACAGGGCGGGATTCTGAGAGAAACATTACATTTAATAATGTTGAAAACATTAAACATTAAAAACTGGACGTATGCAAGAACTACATTTGAAAGGAAACATTAGGGGTTTAGTGTGAATGTTTTGGGGGTCAGTGTTGGATTAGTGTTCGATATTTTACCCGCTCAGTAACTCTCCCTGTGAAGATAATATAATAACAGACCCTCTCAGTGACTCTCCCTTTGGAGATTCTGTAATAACAGACCCACTCAGTGACTCTCCCTGTGGAAATACTATAATAACAAACCCACCCATGACTCAGTCGGTGACTCGTCCTGTAGCGATACTGTAATAGCAGTCCCACTCCTTGACTCTCCTTGTGGAGATAATACAGTAACAGACCAACTCAGTGACTCCCCCTGTGGTGATACTGTAATAACAGACGCAATCGGTGACTCTCTTCTGGTGCCGAGGTCATTGCCGGGTGATCCATCCAGTTTAATTTCTTTTTTCAGACTTTGTGCTGGTTTGATACAACTGAGTGACTTTCCAGGCTATTTCAGAGGGCATTTCAGAGTCAACCACATTGCTGTGAGTTTGGAGTCAGATGTAGGTCAGACTATGGAAGGAAGGCAGATTTTCTTCCCGAAAGGACATTCGTGAACTAAATGGGGTTTTACAACAATCGACAATGGTTTCATGCTCCACGTTAGACTAGATTTCACCAGGCTTATTGTGAACAATTGTTTCCTAATAACTCTTCTGTAAGACTTGGCTCTGATTTTAAGGTTAGGTCCCGCCTTCCTGGACTCCGAAATCGGCGGGAAAAACATTTTTCTCTCGAACTGACACTCTTAATTTATTTCAAAATCTTGATAAAACAATCAAATTACCCCTCAGTTCGATATGCCAGGAAATGCAAGACTGGTTTGTGTAATATTTCTACCTACTCTTCTCCTGGCAATCCAGATTACATTCTGCTGAATCTGCACCACTCCTTTCAAGGTCAAGATTTGCATCCGATTATACCGTAGCCAGAATGATGCACTGTTCCAGATGTGGTCTAACCGCAGGCTTGAAGGATTAAATAGCCTCTCCTATCATCCTATGTTCTTAGCTGACTCTGATAAACATATGGGCCACACATTACCAAACTGGAGTGAATCATTCCTTTTATCCGCTGTAAACTGTACATGCTCTGCTCCACTGCAGCCCAATACAGCAGATCAACCTCTCCCCAAAACGGTCCTAGGTCAGTTCCAGCATGGTTAAGTACAGAGTAAATCTCCAGCTACACTGTACCATCAAACATTACCAATTGAGGTGCAACATCGGTTAAAAACAGAGTAGAGCTCCGTGTATGAGATCCATTCAAACAGACCCAGGACAGGTTCAGCACGAGTTAGATATTTTTTCACCATATGGTAGTTTCCATCTACCCTCTCTTGCTCAGTCCCTCCCTCTCCTTCTCATGCTCCCTCACACTGTCTCTCTCTATCTCTCGCTCTGGCTCTTCCTCTTGAACTTTTTCTCGCCCTATATCTCGCTGTCTCTCTTCAATTCTCCCTCTATCACAGCTACTACTCTCTCTGTCACTCTCTTCCACTCTCGCCATCTATCTCTCCCTCTGTTTACCTCTCCCAGCAGGACATGTGAAGAGCAGTTCTGGTCTTCAAGGAGGAGCTGGAATGCTCATATGTAGCGTTGGGATTTGAACAGGAAGCACAAGAAAAAAAATAATGTGCAATGGACACATTGATGGAATGATAACAAAATGCTGTTAATGAGCCAATGTTGCAAATGATTTGTCAATTGAGTATGTATAGCTGTACACTCTAATTGTGATTAAGAGCAGCTGATACTAATTGTGGAAAGATCAGGGTACATCTGGAAGAACCAGTTTCCACCTGGGTGGGGGTATGGTGGAGCTGGACTGGAGAAGGGAAATGTAGTCTGCAATTATGCTATATGGAGTATTGTGAATAAACCTATGTGGAAGGAACACCAGCTGCTGCTTTGACCTTTGACAGATGCCTGCTGACCAAATTTGGTAAATCATGGACCTACATTTTGCACATTCCCAGGATCAGATCTGATAATTGGGATGTTCCATGCTCCTTTGTTGACCTCTGTCAGGGCGTGGTATTTGCATGATTTCAGGCCAGTGCAGGGCACGTGAACGAAATATTCTATGAGGCTATCAGTCCCTCCCTCAGGGTAATTCAAACCAACAAGGAACCGACTCACCACAAAGTAAAAATCTGCAATAATTGCAATTCATGTGAGGGAGAGGCAGAGGGCCGTGGACATGCTTTAAATGGCAGATTTGCCATCAAGGTTTTTTGAGGATTTGTTGAATGCAATGTTAGTAAGTGTAGAACTGATCCATCCTGATATTGTGTGAAATCGAACATGAAATCACATAAATGTGTGGGAGCAAAATGTAAAACTAGGAGGGAAAATAAACCTTCAGGAGAAAGGAAACGGAATTATTGAAATTGGGAAATGTTTTTGCAGACAAACGATTGAATTTGATTCACCAGAGAGTCTGTGTCTTTGGCTTCTGTTTGTCATAAATGGGAATTTTGTGCCAGCTTTGCCTTTACTGCCACCTGGCATAGTCCTCGGGGTCAGAGTTTTCTTGCTGCTGTATTTAGATAACCCAGAAGATACAATGATATCCTAGGGCCAGAATTGTATTACTTACTTTCCAGGCCAGCAGACGCATGTAAATATGTGCACCTGAAAGTTCCCTCCAAGCTACAACATCCTGAGTTTGAACGACATCGCCATTTCGTCATCATTGCTGGGTCAAAATCCTGGAACTTCCTTTCTAATTGCACTGCGGGTGTACCTAAAGTAGATGAAATCCAGTGTTTCAAGAAGGTGGCGCTCCACCACGTTCCCAAGGGAAAAAGGATGGATAAGAAATTACAGCCTCGCCAGCAATGCCCACATCCAAGGAGCAAAAGGGAGCAGCTTTCATCTTGCTACCCAAAAGTGTGGGGCATTGGTGTCCTGCCCTGCTATGAGCACAGCACATTCTCCACCGTTTATGAATAAGCAGTCTCCGAATTAAAATTCTGATAACTAAGAATTTCTTATCTGGAAAGTTCCATCGCATTTAGAATTCACTTACCCAGACGTAAGCGGAGTCTGGGTCATTGAATATATTCAAGCATGGTTTAGACTGACTTTTCATTTACGAGGGAGTGATGATTTAATGCTGTCTGGCGGGAAATTGGAATTATGGCCACGGTCAGATCAGCCATTATGGTACTGAAGGGCAAAACATGATCCAGGGGCTGAATGGCCTACTCCTACTTCTATTTCTAATTACCTTATGATCATAGGTGAAAGGAAATCTGTCGCATCTCTTGCATTTGCATAGAAAAGAGCTGTGGGCAAGCAAATCAGATCTTGGGTGTGACGGAAGTGTGAAAAAAGATATTTTGTTCGCGACTTTAGTTGGACATGGTGGAAATGGAGGGGGATGATGTGTTGAATGTAGAGGCGGTTGCAATGGAAAGTAAGAATAAGTGAACTAATGTCATGGTTCTGGAAGATAGGGAAGGAGGTGAGGACAGAAACTGGGGTTATGAAACAGATAAAGCTGAGGCCTCTGCAAAACTAATGTGAGAAATGAAAGCAAAATATTGCGGATGCTGGGAATCTGAAATAAAAGCAAGAAATGCTGGAATCACTCAGCAGGTATGGAAGCATCTGTGGAAAGAGAAGCAGAGTTAACGTTTCGGAAGAAGGGTCACTGACCCGAAACGTTAACTGTGCTTCTCTTTCCACAGATGCTGCCAGACCTGCTGAGTGGTTCCAGCATTTCTTGTTAATGTTAGAAATGCACGGATAACGTGAAATGAAGAGACTGCAGAAGCTCTATTATGGAAGATGGCATCGTTGCGCCAAACAGCAGGCGATGAGGAAACTGTGAGAATGGAAGTTGTTATTTAGGCAAAGCGGAGTTGGAGGAAGTGTGGTCAAAATAACTGTGGAAGTTGGTGGATTATAATAAATATTGATGCAGAGTCTGTCCACACAAATGGAGAGAGGGAATTCGTGGAAGAGAAGTGAAGAGTCACAGATAGACCGTTTTCCCGCGAGGGAGGTGCAGATATTTAAAGACAACGTTGTTTAAATTTTCGAGCTCGATGTGAAAGAAGGGTTTGACACAAAAATAAATTATTGATGCATTGGATAAAGAGGTTGAAAAGGGAAACGGAATAGCTCGGACTGTCTGAGGGATAGAACGATATTGACAATCCTGCCATTGTATCCAGTACTTGGCACCACACTTTGAGGAACAATGTGTCGGCTTTATAGCGGGTGTAGAAAATGTTCAAGAGAAAATTGCAGAGGTGACAGATGTTTTATGCCGACAGATTAGAGAATCGGGGTTGTTCTCCTTAAAGAGGAAATTGAGAGAAAGTTTGATAGAGTTGTTCCAAACCATTCACGGTTTAAACCGCTCTCATTGACAGACCTGGCGAAATCCAACGGACACAGGATTAAGGGATTGGCAGTGGAATCAATGGCGACATGAGGTAAACGTATTTTTGCACAGCACGTGTTTAGGATATGAAATGAACTGCCTGAGAGTGTGGTGAAGGCAGATTCAATCAGAAGCGAATTGAATAAACAACTGAAGAGAAAAGCAATGCAGCTGAGTGATGAGGAGATGTGGGAGTGAGATTAGCTGAGCTGCCCTTGAAGAGAGCTGACACGAACAAGAGAGACCAAATGGCCAACTGATGTGTTGCAAACATTCTATGTTCCTTTTTGTTTTAACATATGAATTGTTGAACGGAATTGCACATATAAGTATAGACGAACATCCCTTAGAGGCTTCTCTGACGTTAGGAATTTAATTTATGAATAGCATTGCTGAGTGAAGGCCGTCAACAAAACAACATGAGATCTGCAGATAGGACTCGTGATCTTTGTAGGACTTCCTTGATTTCTGCTTAACACAGCTTCCAGTTATGATTAGTTGTTTATTGTGATCAGATTTGTCCAGTCTTGGGGGTGGGCCCAGTTCAATTTTAGTGCAAAATATATTCCATCAACAGGGAATTAACACAGCTGTCGTAATCTGTTTGTTCAAAGATTAAGTAAAAACTGTTTGAGCAATTTTGCAACCCCAGTAGCCCCATGGAGATCCGGTAGGATATAAAGTTAATACACTGGGAATGTGTCACCTGAGAACGTATTTCAGAGATATTACCTGCAGCACGAACAGACCGATCACTCCAAGCAGAAAATGCACCAACCAATTCAATGGGTGAGGAACATATTCTACGTGATCCTTGCTATAATTGGCGTTCCTGGTAAGTATCTATAACCAATGAAGTTTTGTAAATCTGTGTATGAGCTGGTTTCTTCCATTGCCATGGGAATGATAATATTACATGAGATCGAATGGTTACAGTTACACAGACACATATTCAATAATATAATTGCATTAATTTCCTGAATTGTCTGTGCAGTTTTAATCTGTTGTCTCAACTGTTTCTACTTCAAGGCACTCTGCATTGTAAAGTTATTGAATTCTGTGGAATGTTGTGTTTTGTAGATTCACAGCTCAAAGCAGGAAAATCGCAGAGGGGAAGGGTTACTGCAATTATCTGTTAACGTAGAATTATACAGCATGTGTGCACTTACTGGAGTGGAGCACCTGACCTAAGCGATCATGTATAACTGGGAGTCTCTGTCACTCCAGAATTGCACTGATTGTGTCTGACTAACTGGTGTGGACAACGTAACACTCGGGACCACGCATTTCCTGGAGGATCTGTCATTGTATTCAATGCGGGTCCCCATCTTACTCTTACTCGAAGTAGAGTTGTTGACAACACTATCAGGTGCTGATTAATTTCGTTCCCGAGCACAGTCCTGAAAAGCGTTTGGTGATAAGTTCACTGAAATAATAAATAATCCTCTTCAAAATTACGAAAAAACACTGATGACTATGACTTTTTAATAGACAAGTTACTGATTTTACAGCACAGAAACTGGACATTCGGTACAACTAGATTAGGACAGTCTTCCTGTTCTGCAGATGCCTCTCTTCATTCCAGCTCATCTAATCCTGTCTGTATATCCTTCCAATCCTGTCTCCCTCATTTACTAAAATAAAAGCAAAATACTGCGGATGCTGGAAATCTGAAATAAAAACAAGAAGTGCTGAACCACTCAGCAGGTCTGGCTGCATCTCTGGAAAGAGACGCAGAGTTAAAGTTTCGGGTCAGTGAGTTCCGAAGAAGGGTCACTGACCCGAAACGTTAACTCTGCTTCTCTTTCTATAGATGCTGCCAGACCTGCTGAGTGGTTCCAACATTTCTTTTTTTATCCCTCATGTACTAACCTCGCTTCTGCATATATTGTTTTCCCATTTCAACTACTCCAAAAGCTCTCCATTCCACGTTCTCAGTACTCCGAGTAAATCGGTTTCTCTTGAATTCCATGGTGCATTTATTGATGACCGTCTTATTTTGATTAAATGCCGAACTGGTCATCAGTAAAGCTGGAAATATCAGGTCCACGTTATCCCCTTCTAACCCCTATATATTTTTAAATGTCTCTATTAGTTCAGCACTCATCCTTCTCTTATCGACAGAACAGAGCCACAACATATCCTGAAAATTATAATCTCTCAGTTATGGTATTATTTCTGTGAAGAATATGTGAACCTGCTGGTTATTTGTTATCATGTGTAGTCCAGGAGAGTGCACATTATTTATGCAATCCATAATCACCGTTATAATAGGTTATTATGACACTTTTCTTTTAATGATATTCCTGTGGAAATGAAATCCCGTGCTGTGATCACATTTACATTAACTCAGTAAATTCCCCTTTCAATTTAACTCATTTATACATCAGAGGGAGTGGTCCAAGATGTATGTGTGCCTCCAATCCGAGGAACTGGTTCGAGTCAGGGAGGAATTTCTTCGGCCCTAGGGAGAGATTCGAGTCCGGGATGGGTTCTTAAAGTGAGAGTGTTTGGAGACCGGGTACAATTATCCAGTCTGCCCGTGTTTTTGGCTCCTCATTACTATATTTAACTGGTTGACCAACGTTCGGTGAGCGGGGCGCTGTACCTCCCCGTCCAGGATTTGTTAAATCTGGAAGTGCTGGGGTTGGAGGCAGGTTGGGGTCACGGCCCCGTTCTGACCCGATCCCGACCCACACGGATTTCGTTCCAAAATGCTTGCTGCCTGGGTTGAGAAGCGCCTGATGGGATCTACCCCAGAACACTGATGGAGGCAAGGAAGGAAATTGCTCGGGCCATGGCAGAAACATTTGTATCCTCATTGGCTACAGGTGAGGTCCCAGAGGACTGGAGAATAGCCAATGTTGTTCCTTTGTTTAAGAAGGGTAGCAAGGATAATCCAGGAAATTATAGGCCATTGAACTTTACGTCAGTGGCAGGGAAATTATTAGAGAGGATTCTTCGGGACAGTATTTACTCCCATTTGGAAACAAATTTATTTATCAGCGAGAGGCAGCATGGTTTTGTGAAGGGGAGGTCGTGTCTCACTAACTTGATTGAACATTTTAAGGAAGTGATGAAGGTGATTGATGAAGGAAGGGAAGTGGATGTTGTCTGTGTGGACTTCAGTAAAGCCTTTGACAAGTTCCCTCATGGCAGACTGGTACAAAAGGTGAAGTCACACGGGATCAGAGGTGAGCTGGCAAGATGGATACAGAACTGACAGAAGGTATCAGTAGAAGTGTATTTTTCCGAGTGGAGGGCTGTGACTAATGGTGTTCCGCAATGATCAGTGTTGGGACCTTTGCTGTTTGTAGTATATATAAATTATTTGGAGGAAAATGTAGGTAGTCTGATTAGTAAGTTTGCAGACGACACTAATGTCAGTGGAGTTGCAGATAGTGATGAGGATTGTCAAAGGATGCAGCAGGATATAGATCGGTTGGAGACTTGGGCGGAGAAATGGCAGATGGAGTGTAATCCGGACAAATGTGAGGTAATGAATTTTGAAAGATCTAATACAGCTGGGAAGTATACAGTAAATGGCAGAACCCTTAGGAGTATTGACAGGCAGAGAGAGCTGGGCGTACAGGTCCACAGGTCACTGATAGTGGCAACACATGTGGATAAGCTAGTAAAGAAGGCAGACGGCATGCTTGCCTTCATCGGTCGGTGCATAAAGTATGAAAATTTGCAAGTCATGTTGCAGCTGTAGTGAATCTTAGTTAGGCCACACTTAGAATATTGCATGCAATTCTGGTCGCCACACTACCAGAAGGACGTGGAGGCTTTGGAGCGGGTACAGAAGAGGTTTACCAGGATGTTGCCGGGTCTGGAGGGCATTAGCTATGAGGAGAGGTTGGATAAACTCAGACTGTTTTGACTGGAACGACGGAGGTGGAGGGGTGACATGATAGAGGTTTACAAAATTATGAGTGGCATGGACAGAGTGGATAGTCCGAAGCTTTTTCCCAGGGTGGAAGAGTCAGTTACTAGGGGACATAGGTTTAAGGTGCGAGGGGCAAAGTTTAGAGAGGATGTGCGAGGCAAGTTCTTTACACAGAGGATGGTGAGTGCCTGGAACTTGCTGCCGATGCTACTCTATGCCCCGACCGATGAAGGCCTGCATGCCGTATGCCTTCTTGACTACCTTGTCCACCTGCGTTGCCAATTTCAGTGACCTGTGGACCTGTACGCCCACATCTCTCTGCCTGTCAATACTCCTCAGGGCTCACTGCAGTTACTGCCCCTACTGACCATCTCCATCTGCTGGTGTCCCGTCCCACTGCAGTTACTGTCAACTCTCACCATTTCCATCTGCTGGCGTCCCTGTCTGGCTGCAGTTACTGTCTCCCATCTCACCATCTCCATCTGCTGCTGTCCCTGTCTCACTGCGTTTACTGTCCCCTCTCACCATCCCCATCTACTGGTGCACCTGGCGCACTGCAGTTACTGCCCCTCTCACCATCTCCATCTGCTGGTGTCCCTGCCTCACTGCATTTATTGCCCCTACTGACCGTCTCCATCTGCTGGTGACCCTCTGTCTCACTGCAGTTCCTGTCACTGTCTCAGCATCTCCATCTGCTGGTGGCCCTGTCTCACTGCAGTTACTGCCCCCCTTTCACCATCTCCATTTGCTGGTGTCCCTCTGTCACTGCAGTTACTGCCTCATCACACTATCTCCATCTGTAGGTGTCCCTGTCTCACTGCAGTGACTGTCTCCCTCTCACCTCCTCACAATTCCTGTGATTTGCAGCTGCATTTGTTGGCAACACAACCACTATGTGGCGCTGTACTGGCACATGCGCAAATGCAGCCTGTTCCACTTAAACTTCATGGTCTGCCAGGTTCAGGCAGCTGCCAGGACTAAGATGGCGCTGGTCAAATAATCACAAAAGCGGGTGAGGGGGAGGGTGGGGGGCGGGGTGGTGGGGCTTGGTCGTGGAAGGCGATTTAGTTCCAGTGTTTGAAACCCTTAAGCTCTTTCCATGATTTCGCTAATTTAGCAATGAGATTGAGAAGTTATTTCACCGCCTTCTTCAGCTCCTGTCTGAATTTAGTCTGGGTCACATTGTAAATACATGTGTTGGTGCAGGAATTGAGAAGCTGCAGCATCTTTGATGTTTGATCTGTGATATAGAGAGGGTCAGTGTTGCAGGAATAATACTGAACATCTGCAATTCGCCTATAAATGAGAAACACAACCCGTTCACCCATAACAGTATAAAACAGCCGGATATACTGAAGAGTAAAATAATTGATTTCCGGCGATTCTCCATCTCTGGGTCCTTGTGATTCCCTCCATTGCTGTGGCCCTGGAATCCCCTGCGGACTTTACTGGAGAATAAAATCCGTCTGACAGTCAGAACATTGAGCAGCAAAATCAGAAAGACCGGGACACAAGGAGTTAAAATGAGGTCAAACAATTCAAATGCCCCCCATGTGGGGGATTTCATGAAGATCAGTTTATAAACACAACCGATGGGAACATTATCAATAATGTAACGTTCTTCAAGTATAAAGTACCAGGGGAGAGACTCTAAACAGCCCAGCACACTCACTGTTCCGAAAACCACAGCCGCCGTTTTCTCATTGCAATATTGTGTTTTCAGCCTCTCACAACAAATGGCCACAAATCGATCAAAGCTCAAAGTGACTGTGAGCCAGACAGAAACAACTGTGGCTGCAGAAAGCAGAACGTTAATGAGAGAACACACAGGAGTAATGTTCAGGAATGAATATGGAAAATAAATTAAAACAATCCATTTCAATATGGGTTCAGTGATCACGACCAGGAGATCAGACACTGCCATTCCCACCAGGTAGACAGTGATACATTTGGAGAGACCGCACTTTCCTCGGGACAGGATCACAATCGCCACCAAGTTGACTGGAAGAGAGAGAAAAGGAAGCAGAGAAATTACTGATCAGACCTGGAGACAAAGCAGCAGTTTGACAGGATCTGGGCTGAAATTTCCAACTTTGTTGCTGCATCGAGCAGTGAAAACTAATTCACTGACCTGGGCAGTGCTTTGACACAGTGAAACGTTTGAAAACACAATTATTATTAATGAATGGGAAATTGATACAGAAAGTGAATTAAGTCAGCACCGGACCTACTGGAAGTAGTGAGTGAGCATGCAGTGCCAGTGGGGAAATGAGAAAGGGGCTTTACATAGATGGAGTCCAATGGGTTAATTGGGAATTTGTCTCCAGAATGTTGGTTGGGAAGGTTTGGGGAGACCGGGATGTGTAGCTGGTTTGTTGTTCTGGTCTTTGTGAACCGACAGGGGCTGTCACCAAATGTGAAAAGGCTGAAAACTGCAGCATTGAGTTTGAGTCTCAGTCATGATCCAGACTGGACGAGCAGGCTCGAAGGGCTGAACGTCCTCTTTCTGCTCCTATGTTCGCGTATTGTTATCAGTTTTGACAAGGCAGCTGAAGGTGGAGCCAGTGAGTGAGATTGGGAGAGAGAGAAGCAAAATGACATGTTGGAGCAGGAGTGGAGACTGTAGCAGATGGTTTGGGAACGTGAATAAACTGAAGCAGTGGATGAGGAGACTTAGGGATCAATATATTCAGAGGAGAGGCTGAGATTCACAGGGAGAGACTGCATCAGAGCGTTAGAGGAAATCGAATCTATAGATTCCGGTAATACAGCTCAATTCATAATTCAAACAATAGTTGCTGTGGTTATTGGTGTTGGAGCACAGTTCATTGTTTATGCAATATAGTTAATATATTTAGTTTGTACAGGCAATTAAATATACATTTAAATATATTTCCGATATCAGCCACACTCTTTATTGAATTCAGCAGCCACTGAGATTTTAAGATGAAGTATTTAAATAATGAATTACTATGCATAAAATTGCAGCAAGAAATGGACAATATCCAGGCTTGGGCTGATAAGTGGAAAGTAACATTTGCGCCACACAAGTGCAAGGCAATGGCCATCTCCAACAAGAGAGAATCAAACAATCTTCCCTTGACATTCAATGGCATTACCATCGCTGAATACCCACTATGAACATCCTGGGGGCTACCATTTACCAGAAACTGAACTGGAGTAGCCATATAAATACCGTGGCTGCAAGAGAAGGTCAGAGGCTAGGAATCTTGAGACGAGAAACGCACCTCCCGACTTCCCAAAGCCTGTCCACCATCTACAAGGCACAAGTGAGGAGTGTGATGGAATACCCTCCACTTGCCTGGTTGGGTGCAGCTCCAACAATACTCAAGAAGCTCGACAAAATCCAAAACAAAGCAGCCCACTTGATTGGCACACCATCCACAAACATTTACTCCCTCCCCCACCGACGCACAGTGGCAGCAGTGTGCACTGCAGAAACGCACCATGGCACCTTCGACAGCACCTTCCAAAGCCGCGACCTCCACCACCTCGATGGACAAGAGCAGCAGAAGCATGGAAACACCACCACCTGCAAGTTCCCGTCCAAGTCATACACCATCCTGACTTGGATCTATATCGCTGTTCCGTCACAGTCGCTGGGTCAAAATACTGGAACTCACTTTCTAAGAGCATTGTGAGTGTACCTGCCCCACATGGACTGCAGTGGTTCAAGAAGGAGGCTCAGCACCACCTTCTCAAGGGTAATTGGGGATGAGCAATAATTGCTGGCCGAGCCAGTGACACCCACATCCCATGAATGAATAACAAAAACAGTGAAGAACTGACTCTATTCTGTTTATTCAGTCACAAAGTAAGGAATAGGAACTTTATCTCAAACAAAATGAGGGCCTGACAGAAATCCACACAGAGGATCAAGTCCAACAGGAAAATGAACACAATTTGACAACAGAGAAATTCAACCCCAAGTTTCTCCCACTAATTGTTCGGGACATTCCAGCACTTTATGATAGTGAATTATTCACACTGCTGCTTCTTTCTCTTTCTACTTATTTCTGCTTATGTATTTCGCTTGGTTTAGTTATCCCTGCTCCTTTTCTCCTTCCCTATCTCTCTGGAGTACTCACACTCTGCAAACTGTCACTTGATGCTACTTTTCACACACAATTTATTCCTAACATCCTGCGCCTGTGCTCTGTTCACCAGCATCAGGTTCAATGATTCTATTTTCAGAGTCAGTTTGTTCAATGTTGAAACCTCAGTGAATAATTTAATATATCAACAGATGACCCAAGTCTCCACTGTTCACCTACACTCTTCACTTCATCGACAATGCATGGAATAAACAGGATCGAAAGCTTCTTCCAGACAAACCTTACAATCATTTAAATTCCTTCTCCTGGAATTATAAAGTAATCCGTTAGAATGTGTTATTGTTTAATTAATTAATAAAACACCAAGATCAGCGCTGCAGCTGATAATCCACATATAAATGGAAAACTCTTGATTCCAACTGATAGAGTGTAAACCAATAAAACATTACATCAGTACTTTCTATTTTACATTGTAGTCCAGTGACAGTGAAGGCTCCACAGTGAAGCTGAGAAGGTGATGTGAAAGTGTCAGCAGCGAACTCAGTTCAGCTCTGAAGCAGCGTCAGCCACACACAAATGAAATAATATTTGATAACAGTGATAACCAATAGATACATTGAAATCCCCGTTATACTGAGCCATGTTATTGGGGAGGGAGAATATTATAACACTGAGACCGTGAGATGTCTCATTATCAATCACTGAAAATAATTCATAGATATATTCCAGGACCAATTAGATCCATATCATGAAACTGTTAAAACTCCTGATGGTCTGATTCATGATCCTAACTGAAGCATCTCATTCAAATGATAATAATCCAGTACCAATGCCACGGTTAGTGAAACCAATAACATTAAAGACAGAATACAACTTCTGCAAGACTGAAAGAGTAGACAATGCGAAGGTTCCATCAGTAAATTGCTGGAAAAGAACAGGTGGCTGTGTAACACACACTGGGACGAATAATACCGAGTACAGCAGCACAGTTAACATCGATTTACACCTTGAACAGGTGAGATATCAGCTTCCCAGGAACTCCAATTGCTGCAAGTACAGGGTAGTAAATGTCTTCTATCTGATACATTACTGAATATCCCATTTCTGTGAGAAGCAGAGTCTTCTGTTAGCCTGGAATCCACAGTTCCACCAGGCACTCTGAGACGCTCCATTCCAATGGCTCCTGATTTATGCACGGGATAACGCTCCACTGATATGGTTATACCCCTGATCATTGTTATGACTTACACTCACCTGAACAAACACATTACATCAGCAGCTTTGATTCTGATGTAAATAATGTGGTGGATAAAACACAATCATTTCACGGTCAATGACATTTTCTGAGTAAGACGTCTCTCGGGAACAAACCTGAAATCGGTACTCATTTGGGATAGATGCTACAATTGTGAGTGGTGTCAGTTACATTTTCCATACTATTGCACAGAACATAGAGCAAAGAACATGGAATAGTACAGCACATTACAGGCCCTTCGGCCCACGATGTAGTGCCGACCCTTTAACATACTCTAAGATCAAACTACATACATACCCTTCATTCTACTATCATCCATGTCCCTATCCAAGAGTCGCTTAAATGTCCCAATGTATCTGTTTCTAATATCACCGCTGGCAGTGCAGTCCACGCACCCACCAATCTCTGTGCAAAGAACCTACCTCTAACATCTCCCTGAAACCTTCCTCCAATCAACTTAAAATTATGCCCCCTTTCCTTCCTCAGAAAAAGTCTCTGGCTATCCTCTCTTATCGTCTCGTACACCTCTTAATATGCCTCTTATCGTCTCGTACACCTCTATCAAGTCACCTCTCATCCTTCTTCACTCCAATGAGAAAAGCCCTAGCTCCCTCAAACTTTCTTCATAAGACATGCCCTCCAGTCCAGGCAGCATCCTGGGAAATCTGATCTGCACACTCTCTAAAGCTTCCACATCCTTCCTATAATGAGGCGACCAGAACTGAACACAATATTCCAATTGTGGTCCAACCAGGGCTTGATAGAGCTGCAGCATAACCTCACGACTCTTAAACTCAATCCCCTTGTTAATGAAAGCCAACACCCCATATGCCTTCTTAACCACCCGATCAACTTGGGTGGCAACTTTGTGGGATCTATCGACGTGGACCGCAAAATCCCTCTTTTCCTCCACACTGCCAAGAACCCTGTCTTTAAGCCTGTATTCTGCATTCCAATTCGACCTTCCAAAATGAATCACTTCACACTTTATCACGTTGAACTCTATTTGTCACTTCTCAGCCCAGCTCTGCATACTGTCAATGTCCTGTTACAACCTACAACAGCCCTCCACACTATCCACAACTCCAGCAACCTTTGTGTCATCGGCAAACTTGCTAACCCAGTCTTCCACTTCCTCATCCAAGTCATTTATAAAAATCATAAAGAGCAGAGGTCCCAGAACAGATCCCTGTGGAACACCGCTGGTCACCGCGCTCCAGGCTGAATACATACCATCTACTACCACCCTCTGTCTTCTATGGGCCAGCCAAATTTCCCTGCATCCCATGCCTCCTTACTTTCTGAATGAGCCTACCATGGGGAACCTTATCAAACGCCTTGCTAAAATCCATTTCCACCACATCCACTGCTCTTCCTTTATCAATGTGTTTTGTCACATCCTCAAAGAATTCAATAAGGCTTGTGATGCATGACCTGCCCCTCACAGAGCCATGCTGGCTATCTCTAATCAAACTATGCTTTTCCAAATAATCATAAATCCTGTCTCAGAATCCTCTCCAATAATTTGCCCACCACTGACGTAAGACTGACTGGTCTGTAATTCCCAGGGTTATCCCTATTCCCTTTCTTGAACAAGGGAATAACATTTGCCACCCTCCAATCATCTGGTACTACTCCAGTGGACAGTGAGGACACAAAGAACATCGCCAAAGACGTCACAATCTCTTCCCTCGCTTCCCATAATAAGCTTGGGTATATCCCGTCTGGCCCCGGGGACTTATCTATCCTCATGTCTTTCAAAATTTCCAGCACATCCTCCTTCTTACCATCAACCTGTTCGAGCATATCAGCCTGTTTCATGCTGTCCTCACAAACGACCAGGTCCCTCACACGAGTGAATACTGAAGCAAATTATTCATTTAGGACCTTTCCTATCTCCTCTGACTCCAGGCACAGGTTCCCTCCACTATCCCTGATCGGCCCTACCCTCACTCTGGCCATCGTCATGTTCCTCACATAAGTGTAGAACGCCTTGGGACTTCCCTTAATCCTACCCGCCAAGACTTTTTCATGTCCCCTTCTAGCTCTCCTAAGTCCATTCTTCAGTTCCTTCCTGGCTACCTTGTAACCCTCTTGAGCACTGTCTGATCCTTGCGTCCTCAACCTTGAGTAAGCTTTCTTCTTCCTCATGACTAGCTGGTCCACATCTCTTGTCATCCCTTCCTTGCCTCATCGGGACAAATCTATCCAGCAGTTGCAGCAAGTGCTCCCTGAACAACCTCCACATTTCTGTCGTGCATTTCCCTGAGAACATCTGTTCCCAATTTAAGCTCCCCAGTTCCTGCCGAATAGCATTGCAATTCCCCCTCCCCCAATTAAATATTTTCCCATCCCGTCTGCTCCTATCCCTCTCCATGACGATAGTAAAGGTCATGGAGTTGTGATCACTATCACCGTAATGCTCACCCACCGAGAGATCTGCCACCTGGCCTGGTTCGTTGCCAAGCACCAAATCCAACATAACCTCTGCTCCAGTCGGCCTGTTTACATATTGAGTCAGGAAACCTTCCTGGACACACCTGACAAAATCTGCTGCATCCAAACTATTTGCACCAAGGAGGTTGCAATCAATATTAGGGAAGTTGAAGTCACCCATGACAACAACCCTGTTAATTCTGCACCTTTCCAAAATCTGCATCACAATCTGTTCCTCCGTGTCTCTGTTGCTATTGGGGGGTCTTTCGGAAACTCCCAACAAAATGACTGCTCCTTTCCTGTTTCTGACTTCCACCCATCATGACTCAGTCGACAAACCCTCCTTGACGACCTCCCTTTCTGCAGCTGTGATACTGTCCTTGATTAGCAATGCCACTCCCCCACCTCTTTTACCTCCCTCCCTATTCCTTTTGAAACATCTAAACCCCGGAACATCCAACATCCATTCCTGCCCCTATGATATCCAAGTCTCCATAATTGCCACAACATCGTGACCTTGTTGATTCTTGGTGTTTCGATTGTAAATGTAACTGATCTGTTTGCAGTGGACACTGAATCCGGGGACAAAGCAATCCCCTTTCACTCTGTTCCTGCCTTTTCCCAGTTAATATGTGAATTTTGAGGATCTGATTTGGGACCATGTTCAGGGCTACAGCCTAGAAACTACTGTGGGTCAAATTGGGGGACATGCACTGTTCACGGCCATTAGGGAGGCAGTCACACAGTGATAATATCACTGGCCAAGTAACCAGAGACCCAATCTAATGCTCTGGCGACAAGGGTTCAAATCCCAACATGACTGCTGTATAAAATAGAATGAGCTACCTCTCTGTGTATAAAGTGGAGGGAGCTCCCTCTCTGTGTATAAAGTGGAGTGAGCTCCGTCTCCGTGTCTCAAATGGAGGGAGCACTCTCTCTATGTATAAAGTGGAGGGCGCACTCCCTCTCCGTATAAAGTGGGGGAGATGAAGGAAAGAGGAGAGAGGGTTATGAAAACAAATGGGGATGTGTAGAGAGGGCCAAAGTGGAAGACAGTGAGATACAGAAGAGATAGCGAAATGAGACCTTGACAGAACCCCAGTAGCAACCCCCATTGTCTACCCAGTCAGATATTAGGGGTTTCGTGTCAGTGTTTCAGCAATGAGTGTTGGATATTTTCAAACTGCATTGACATAGAGGAAGAGAGAGAGAGAAGGAGAGATAGAAGGAGAGAGAGCGACAGAGGGACAGGGATATAGAAGGAGAGATAGGAGGAGAGAGAGAGAGAGAGGGAGAGAGAGAGAAAGAGGTAGAAGGAGAGATAGTGGGAGAGGGAGAGATAGAGGGAGAGGGAGATAGAGGGAGAGAGAGATAGAGGGTGAGAGAGAGAGAGATAGAGGGAGAGGGAGATAGAGGGAGAGAGAGAGATAGGAGGAGAGAGAGAGATAGAGGGTGAGAGAGTGATAGAGGAAGAGAGAGACAGAGAGAGAGGGAGAGACAGAGTGACAGAGGGAGAGGCAGTGGCACAGAAAGAGAGGCTCAGAGAGAGAGACAGACAGAAACAGAGAGGCAGAGAGAGAGAGAGGCAGAGAGAAAGGGAGAGATGGTGAAAGAGAGACACAAACAGCCATGACAGTGGCAGAGAAAGTGAGAGGGAGAGAAAGAGATAGAGACAGAGAGAGAGAGAGGGGGGGAGAGGGATACACAGTGAAAGAGAGATAGAGGGAGAGAGACGGAAAGTCAGAGAGGAAGTTAAAGACAGAGAGAGAGAGAGAGGGAGACTCAGTGGCCGAGAGAAGAGACGCAGTGAGAGAGCGAGAGAGTAAACACAGCCACATTTCCCAGTCTCTGGCTCTGTGTCAGGGGATGTGTTTTGAAGATGGGGAGTCACTGAGAGATTGTTTCATGTCAGTGAGTGAGAGAAAGATCCCTGGCTTCTTGCTGTGTTTCATTTCTGTTCAAAAATGCTTTGCTTTGTTTGAATCAATTTTATTTCTCTTATTGCCAAGGAGAATCTTTTCGGAAGCTGCAGCTGTGATGATGCAGAGGTAGAATCTTTTGGCCACGCAGAATTTTCAGGCAACAGCTTTAACCAGAGAGGAAAATAATAATAAATATGTATGCGTCATTGTCAAATTCATTTCTAGATACAGAAAGAGATACAGTTTTCGGGGCCGAGAGAAAAACAAAGTGCTGGAAATGCTCAGTATTTCCAACACGGTTTTCATTTCAGATTTCCAGCAGCCACGGTATTTTGATTTTGTGCTTTCGGGGGTCTGTGGATTTTTTACCACAAGGGAGGGTGCTCAGAAGGGAATAGTTTGGGAAGCGCTGCTCCAGAACAGTCAATGTAACCCCCTAGATCTCCATCTCTTGCTGCAACATGTTCCCTGCACCTCACTCCTTGTTCCGAGCTCTGTTTCTTCACATCTTTACATCCATACCCCTTTATCACTCATCATCCTTCCTTTCTCTGCCTCTCTCTAGACTTTCACAAGTTTCCATTTTCACTCTAATTTCTGCAACTCTCTGCATCGTTATCTGTCTCTCTGAGTCCATTTCTTCTCTCACTCACTTCCAAATCCCTGAATATTTCCATCTGTGATCCTCCTTTCCTGCAAGATTATCTGTGCATTCACCCACATCCTCCCAACCCCCATCCCCCGTCCTGGGACACCCCTCTCTATTCTATAAACACATCTTACTTTGAATCTCTGCCCCTCCCCATCTTTCTGTCGCTGCATCTCTCTCTCTCTCTGTCTGGGATTTTTCTCAATATCGACATCTCTTTGTGTATGTCTCCATTTCTCTCTCTCTCTCTCTCTCTCTGCCCTGATCGGTATTTCTGCCCTGTGTTCTCAGTTTCTCTCTCAGTGCTTTCGGACTCCCTGCATGTAATTCTCCATCTCCCTTTCCATTTATTTCTCTCTCTCTCTTTGTTCTGTCCTAAACCCGAGATCTGTTTTCTGTGTCTCTGTCCCTCTGTCTGGGGGGTGGGGGGGGGGGGGGGTGGGGGGTGGCGGGGGATTTGAACTCGCTGCCTTGGTGTTGTACAGGGTGATTGTTAACCGGGATCCTGTTTTCCATCTCTGCCCAGTTTAGCTCCCATTGAG